>NW_028132683.1:0-80000 GCF_964374135.1 Grampus griseus
GGCCCTTTTGACCGGGGGGGCAGTGAGACTTCAATGTAGTGCAGATTTCGTTTGCAAGCTTGCTTGGTTGGCCAAAAAGGGCGTATGCGCTTTTTCCTGAATATATTCAGGAAGAAACACATACGCTCTTTTTGGCCAAGTGCATCATTGTGGACGTTCTGCCTATTTTCCTATGCTTTACATGCAATTCCAGTCTACCTCCTGAAATCGGTTTCCTGCAATTGTGCCCCGCATTCAAGTCCTCTTGGCAGCCTTACTTCAATATATTTTTGGACGATAGCTGTCATTTATAACTCTGCAGGTTTGTGAATTACAGGGCCCCTGAGCTCCTTTCTTCAACTCGCTTTCTTGTGAGCTGGCCGCAACACCACAGGATTGCTTCAGGCCTTAGTGTGGTTCCGGCATGGCACGCTGAGTCTTTGGTTAATTCCTCTTCCTGGTGGGAAATGAGAGTTAAATTTGCCCGTCCAGACACCTCCAGCTAGTCTCTCATTGGTTCTCCCTATTCCTGTTCATTTTCCGCAGAAATTGCAAACTGGGACAAACAGGAGTTTAAAGACCCTGACTCTCCTAGTAGGGAGAATGTTAGTAAAGCGTCTGGAATGTTGCACCCGAGTACCAGGGGACGAAAACTGAGACACATTTGAACACGTTTCCCGATCACACGTTGGATCATACTCTGGGTTCCACATGCATGTTTTAGCTGAAGGAAGAATCCCTTAAACCTGGAGAGTTGAGACCCATGGAAAGCGTACCATGCAATATGACTTCAAAGGGTCTGTATTTGCTCACCGATCCTCACCAATCCTATCACTGCTGCATTCATGCCGCTGTACACACGCTTGATTCTCTTTCGGAGACATATAAATCCATAGGTTTTAAGATTCTTACTAGTCAGGTATATTCTTAGGCGTTTAATATGGGGTGTTGAGTCCACTTCGTTGAGCAAGGAGTAGCTCTTGTCTATTACATATTTGGCTTATGGAAAGGTATCTGTGTTAATTTCAATCTCTGGTTTTATGCAGCACCCCAACTCACCTTTCCCCTTAAGCAAGCATAAGTTGGTTTTCTACATTTGAGAACCTATTCTGTTTTGTAATTCAGTTCCTGTGTAGCCAAGTTTACATTCCGTGTATTAGTGATATCTTATGATGTTTCCTTTTCTGTGTGACTTATTTCACTTAGAATCATCGTACCTGAATCCACTCATTATGCTGCTAAGGGCCTGATGACATAGATTTCGTCGCTGAGTGATATTGCATTGTAAGTAAGTACCTCAACTTCTTTATCCATTTCTGGCTTTCTGCGATATTGAATTTGTACCGTAAGTGAGGTTCTTGTAAACAGAGCCGTCCCAAACTTTGGGGTTGCTGTGTCTTTTTGATTTTAATTTCACTAAGCTATAGGACCATAAGTGGAAGTGCCCTAGGCTCTGTTGCTTTGTTTTTTAGATGTTTCAGGAAACACCATACACTTATCCAGAGTGGCTTTTGGCAATTTACATCCCACCCATCAGCATAACAAGGCTCCCAGTTCTCCATGGCCTGTCCTGCCTTTCTGGATTTTACATTTTTTTCAGATGGCCCTTTTGACCGGGGGGCAGTGAGACTTCATTGTAGTGCAGATTTCCTTTGCAAGCTTGCTTGGTTGGCCAAAAAGGGCGTATGCGTTTTTTCCTGAATATATTCAGGAAAAAACGCATACGCCCTTTTTGGCCAAGTGCATCATTGTGGACGTTCTGCCTCTTTTCCTATGCTTTACATGCAATTCCAGTCTACCTCCTGAAATCGGTTTCCTGTAATTCTGCCCCGCTTTCAAGTCCTCTTGGCAGCCTTACTTCAATATATTTTTGGACGATAGCTGTCATTTATAACTCTGCAGGTTTGTGAATTACAGGGCCCCTGAGCTCCTTTCTTCAACTCGCTTTCTTGTGAGCTGGCCGCAACACCGCAGGATTGCTTCAGACCCTAGTGTGGTTCCGGCATGGCTCGCTGAGCCTTTGGTTAATTCCTCTTCCTGGTGGGAAATGAGAGTTAAATTTGCCCGTCCAGACACCTCCAGCTAGTCTCTCATTGGTTCTCCCTATTCCTGTACATTTTCCGCAGAAATTGCAAACTGGGCCAAACAGGAGGTTAAAGGCACTGACTCTCCAAGTGGGGAGAGTGTTAGTAAAGCGTCTGGAATGTTGCACCCGAGTACCAGGGGACGAAAACTGAGACACATTTGAACACGTTTCCCGATCACATGTTGGATCATACTCTGGGTTCCACATGCATGTTTTAGCTGAAGGAAGAATCCCTTAAACCTGGAGAGTTGAGACCCATGGAATGGGTACCATGCAATATGACTTCAAAGGGTCTGCATTTGCTCACCGAACCTCACCAATCCTATCACTGCTGCGTTTATGCCACTGTACACACGCTTGATTCTCTTTCGGAGACATATAAATCCATAGGTTTTAAGATTCTTACTAGTCAGGTATATTCTTAGGCGTTTAATATGGGGTGTTGAGTCCACTTCGTTGAGCAAGGAGTAGCTCTTGTCTATTACATATTTGGCTTATGGAACGGTATCTGTGCTAATTTCTATCTCTGGTTTTATGCAGCACCCCAACTCACCATTCCCCTTAAGCAAGCATAAGTTGGTTTTCTACATTTGAGACCCTGTTGTGTTTTGTAATTCAGTTCCTGTGTAGACAAGTTTACATTCCATATATTAGTGATAACTTATGATATTTCTTTTCCTCTGTGACTTATTTCACTTAGAATCATCGTACCTGAATCCACTCATTATGCTGCTACTGGCCTGATGACATAGATTTCATTGCTGAGTGATATTGCATTGTCCGTAAGTACCACAATTTCTTTATCCATTTTTCGCTTTCTGCGATATTGAACTTGTACCGTAAACGAGGTACTTGTAAACAGAGCCGTCCCAAACTTTGGGGTGGCTGTGTCTTTTTGATTTGAATTTCTCTAAGCTATAGGACCATAAGTGGAAGTGTCCTAGGCTCTGTTGCTCTGTTTTTTAGATGTTTCAGGAAACACCATCCACTTTTCCAGAGTGGCTGTTGGCAATTTACATCCCGCTCATCAGCATAAGAAGGCTCCCAGTTCTCCATGGCCTGTCCTGCCTTTCCGGATTTTATACTTTTTTCAGATGGCCCTTTTGACTGGGGGGCAGTGAGACTTCATTGTAGTGCAGATTTCCTTTGCAAGCTTGCTTGGTTGGCCAAAAAGGGCGTATGCGTTTTTTCCTGAATATATTCAGGAAAAAACGCATATGCCCTTTTTGGCCAAGTGCATCATTGTGGACGTTCTGCCTCTTTTCCTATGCTTTACATGCAATTCCAGTCTACCTCCTGAAATCGGTTTCCTGGAATTCTGCCCCGCTTTCAAGTCCTCTTGGCAGCCTTACTTCAATATATTTTTGGACGATAGCTGTCATTTATAACTCTGCAAGTGTGTGAATTACAGTGCCTCTGAGCTCCTTTCTTCAACTCGCTTTCTTGTGAGCTGGCCGCAACACCGCATGATTGCTTCAGGCCCTAGTGTGTTTCCAGCCTGGCACGCTAAGCCTTTGGTAAATTCCTCTTCCTGGTGGGAAATGAGAGTTAAATTTGCCCGTCCAGACACATCCAGCTAGTCTCCCTTTGGTTGTCCCTATTCCTGTTCATTTTCCGCAGAAATTGCAAACTGGGCCAAACAGGAGGTTAAAGGCACTGACTCTCCAAGTGGGGAGAGTGTTAGTAAAGCGTAAGGAATGTTGCAGCCGAGTACTAGGGGACGAAAACTGAGATACATTTGAACACATTTCCCTATCACACGGTGGATCATACTCTGGGTTGCACATGCATGTTTTAGCTGAAGGAAGAATCGCTTAAAACTGGAGAGTTGAGACCCATGGAATGGGTACCATGAAATATGACTTCAAAGGGTCTGCATTTGCTCACCGGACCTCACAATCCTGTCACTGCTGTGTTTATGACGCTGTACACACGCTTGATTCTCTTTTGGAGACATATAAATCCATAGGTTTTAAGATTCTTACTAGTCAGGTATATTCTTAGGCGTTTAATATGGGGTGTTGAGTCCACTTCGTTGAGCAAGGAGTAGCTCTTGTCTATTACATATTTGGCTTATGGAACGGTATCTGTGCCAATTTCAATCTCTGGTTTCATGCAGCACCCCAACTCACCTTTCCCCTTAAGCAAGCATAAGTTGGTTCTACATTAGAGACCCTGTTGTGTTTTGTAATTCAGTTCCTGTGTAGCCAAGTTTACATTCCATGTATTAGTGATAACTTATGATGTTTCTTTTCCTCTGTGAATTATTTCACTTAGAATCATCGTACCTGAATCCACTCATTATGCTGCTACTGGCCTGATGACATAGATTTCATTGCTGAGTGATATTGCATTGTACGTAAGTATCACAACTTCTTTATCCATTTTTCGCTTTCTGCAATATTGAACTTGTACCGTAAACGAGGTTCTTGTAAACAGAGCCATTCCAAACTTTGGGGTGGCTGTGTCTTTTTGATTTTAATTTCCCTAAGCTATAGGACCATAAGTGGAAGTGCCCTAGGCTCTGTTGCTTTGTTTTTTAGATGTTTCAGGAAACACCATACACTTCTCCAGAGTGGCTGTTTGCAATTTACATCCCGCCCATCAGCATAAGAAGGCTCCCAGTTCTCCATGGCCTGTCCTGCCTTTCTGGATTTTACACTTTTTTCAGATGGCCCTTTTGACCGGGAGGGCAGTGAGTCTTCATTGTAGTGCAGATTACCTTTGCAAGCTTGCTTGGTTGGCCAAAAAGTGTGTATGCGTTTTTTCCTGAATATATTCAGGAAAAAACGCATATGCCATTTTTGGCCAAGTGCATCATTGTGGACGTTCTGCCTCTTTTCCTATGCTTTACATGCAATTCCAGTCTACCTCCTGAAATCGGTTTCCTGCAATTCTGCCCCGATTTCAAGTCCTCTTGGCAGCCTTACTTCAATATATTTTTGGACGATAGCTGTCATTTATAACTCTGCAGATTTGTGAATTACAGGGCCCCTGAGCTCCTTTCTTCAACTCGCTTTCTTGTGAGCTGGCCGCGACACCGCAGGATTGCTTCAGACCCTAGTGTGGTTCCGGCATGGCTCGCTGAGCCTTTGGTTAATTCCTCTTCCTGGTGGGAAATGAGAGTTAAATTTGCCCGTCCAGACACCTCCAGCTAGTCTCTCATTGGTTCTCCCTATTCCTGTACATTTTCCGCAGAAATTGCAAACTGGGCCAAACAGGAGGTTAAAGGCACTGACTCTCCAAGTGGGGAGAGTGTTAGTAAAGCGTCTGGAATGTTGCACCCGAGTACCAGGGGACGAAAACTGAGACACATTTGAACACGTTTCCCGATCACATGTTGGATCATACTCTGGGTTCCACATGCATGTTTTAGCTGAAGGAAGAATCCCTTAAACCTGGAGAGTTGAGACCCATGGAATGGGTACCATGCAATATGACTTCAAAGGGTCTGCATTTGCTCACCGAACCTCACCAATCCTATCACTGCTGCGTTTATGCCACTGTACACACGCTTGATTCTCTTTCGGAGACATATAAATCCATAGGTTTTAAGATTCTTACTAGTCAGGTATATTCTTAGGCGTTTAATATGGGGTGTTGAGTCCACTTCGTTGAGCAAGGAGTAGCTCTTGTCTATTACATATTTGGCTTATGGAACGGTATCTGTGCTAATTTCTATCTCTGGTTTTATGCAGCACCCCAACTCACCATTCCCCTTAAGCAAGCATAAGTTGGTTTTCTACATTTGAGACCCTGTTGTGTTTTGTAATTCAGTTCCTGTGTAGACAAGTTTACATTCCATATATTAGTGATAACTTATGATATTTCTTTTCCTCTGTGACTTATTTCACTTAGAATCATCGTACCTGAATCCACTCATTATGCTGCTACTGGCCTGATGACATAGATTTCATTGCTGAGTGATATTGCATTGTCCGTAAGTACCACAATTTCTTTATCCATTTTTCGCTTTCTGCGATATTGAACTTGTACCGTAAACGAGGTACTTGTAAACAGAGCCGTCCCAAACTTTGGGGTGGCTGTGTCTTTTTGATTTGAATTTCTCTAAGCTATAGGACCATAAGTGGAAGTGTCCTAGGCTCTGTTGCTCTGTTTTTTAGATGTTTCAGGAAACACCATCCACTTTTCCAGAGTGGCTGTTGGCAATTTACATCCCGCTCATCAGCATAAGAAGGCTCCCAGTTCTCCATGGCCTGTCCTGCCTTTCCGGATTTTATACTTTTTTCAGATGGCCCTTTTGACTGGGGGGCAGTGAGACTTCATTGTAGTGCAGATTTCCTTTGCAAGCTTGCTTGGTTGGCCAAAAAGGGCGTATGCGTTTTTTCCTGAATATATTCAGGAAAAAACGCATATGCCCTTTTTGGTCAAGTGCATCATTGTGGACGTTCTGCCTCTTTTCCTATGCTTTACATGCAATTCCAGTCTACCTCCTGAAATCGGTTTCCTGGAATTCTGCCCCGCTTTCAAGTCCTCTTGGCAGCCTTACTTCAATATATTTTTGGACGATAGCTGTCATTTATAACTCTGCAAGTGTGTGAATTACAGTGCCTCTGAGCTCCTTTCTTCAACTCGCTTTCTTGTGAGCTGGCCGCAACACCGCATGATTGCTTCAGGCCCTAGTGTGTTTCCAGCCTGGCACGCTAAGCCTTTGGTAAATTCCTCTTCCTGGTGGGAAATGAGAGTTAAATTTGCCCGTCCAGACACATCCAGCTAGTCTCCCTTTGGTTGTCCCTATTCCTGTTCATTTTCCGCAGAAATTGCAAACTGGGCCAAACAGGAGGTTAAAGGCACTGACTCTCCAAGTGGGGAGAGTGTTAGTAAAGCGTAAGGAATGTTGCAGCCGAGTACTAGGGGACGAAAACTGAGATACATTTGAACACATTTCCCTATCACACGGTGGATCATACTCTGGGTTGCACATGCATGTTTTAGCTGAAGGAAGAATCGCTTAAAACTGGAGAGTTGAGACCCATGGAATGGGTACCATGAAATATGACTTCAAAGGGTCTGCATTTGCTCACCGGACCTCACAATCCTGTCACTGCTGTGTTTATGACGCTGTACACACGCTTGATTCTCTTTTGGAGACATATAAATCCATAGGTTTTAAGATTCTTACTAGTCAGGTATATTCTTAGGCGTTTAATATGGGGTGTTGAGTCCACTTCGTTGAGCAAGGAGTAGCTCTTGTCTATTACATATTTGGCTTATGGAACGGTATCTGTGCCAATTTCAATCTCTGGTTTCATGCAGCACCCCAACTCACCTTTCCCCTTAAGCAAGCATAAGTTGGTTCTACATTAGAGACCCTGTTGTGTTTTGTAATTCAGTTCCTGTGTAGCCAAGTTTACATTCCATGTATTAGTGATAACTTATGATGTTTCTTTTCCTCTGTGAATTATTTCACTTAGAATCATCGTACCTGAATCCACTCATTATGCTGCTACTGGCCTGATGACATAGATTTCATTGCTGAGTGATATTGCATTGTACGTAAGTATCACAACTTCTTTATCCATTTTTCGCTTTCTGCAATATTGAACTTGTACCGTAAACGAGGTTCTTGTAAACAGAGCCATTCCAAACTTTGGGGTGGCTGTGTCTTTTTGATTTTAATTTCCCTAAGCTATAGGACCATAAGTGGAAGTGCCCTAGGCTCTGTTGCTTTGTTTTTTAGATGTTTCAGGAAACACCATACACTTCTCCAGAGTGGCTGTTTGCAATTTACATCCCGCCCATCAGCATAAGAAGGCTCCCAGTTCTCCATGGCCTGTCCTGCCTTTCTGGATTTTACACTTTTTTCAGATGGCCCTTTTGACAGGGAGGGCAGTGAGTCTTCATTGTAGTGCAGATTACCTTTGCAAGCTTGCTTGGTTGGCCAAAAAGTGTGTATGCGTTTTTTCCTGAATATATTCAGGAAAAAACGCATATGCCATTTTTGGCCAAGTGCATCATTGTGGACGTTCTGCCTCTTTTCCTATGCTTTACATGCAATTCCAGTCTACCTCCTGAAATCGGTTTCCTGCAATTCTGCCCCGATTTCAAGTCCTCTTGGCAGCCTTACTTCAATATATTTTTGGACGATAGCTGTCATTTATAACTCTGCAGATTTGTGAATTACAGGGCCCCTGAGCTCCTTTCTTCAACTCGCTTTCTTGTGAGCTGGCCGCGACACCGCAGGATTGCTTCAGGCCCTAGTGTGGTTCCGGCATGGCACGCTGAGCCTTTGGTTAATTCCTCTTCCTGGTGGGAAATGAGAGTTAAATTTGCCCGTCCAGACACCTCCAGCTAGTCTCTCATTGGTTCTCCCTATTCCTGTTCATTTTCCGCAGAAATTGCAAACTGGGCCAAACAGGAGGTTAAAGGCACTGACTCGCCAAGTGGGGAGAGTGTTAGTAAAGCGTCTGGAATGTTGCACCCGAGTACCAGGGGACGAAAACTGAGACACATTTGAACACGTTTCTCGATCACACGGTGGATCATACTCTGGGTTCCACATGCATGTTTTAGCTGAAGGAAGAATCCCTTAAACCTGGAGAGTTGAGACCCATGGAATGGGTACCATGCAATATGACTTCAAAGGGTCTGCATTTGCTCACCGAACCTCACCAATCCTATCACTGCTGCGTTTATGCCACTGTACACACGCTTGATTCTCTTTCGGAGACATATAAATCCATAGGTTTTAAGATTCTTACTAGTCAGGTATATTCTTAGGCGTTTAATATGGGGTGTTGAGTCCACTTCGTTGAGCAAGGAGTAGCTCTTGTCTATTACATATTTGGCTTATGGAACGGTATCTGTGCTAATTTCTATCTCTGGTTTTATGCAGCACCCCAACTCACCATTCCCCTTAAGCAAGCATAAGTTGGTTTTCTACATTTGAGACCCTGTTGTGTTTTGTAATTCAGTTCCTGTGTAGACAAGTTTACATTCCATATATTAGTGATAACTTATGATATTTCTTTTCCTCTGTGACTTATTTCACTTAGAATCATCGTACCTGAATCCACTCATTATGCTGCTACTGGCCTGATGACATAGATTTCATTGCTGAGTGATATTGCATTGTCCGTAAGTACCACAATTTCTTTATCCATTTTTCGCTTTCTGCGATATTGAACTTGTACCGTAAACGAGGTTCTTGTAAACAGAGCCGTCCCAAACTTTGGGGTGGCTGTGTCTTTTTGATTTGAATTTCTCTAAGCTATAGGACCATAAGTGGAAGTGTCCTAGGCTCTGTTGCTCTGTTTTTTAGATGTTTCAGGAAACACCATCCACTTTTCCAGAGTGGCTGTTGGCAATTTACATCCCGCCCATCAGCATAAGAAGGCTCCCAGTTCTCCATGGCCTGTCCTGCCTTTCTGGATTTTATACTTTTTTCAGATGGCCCTTTTGACTGGGGGGCAGTGAGACTTCATTGTAGTGCAGATTTCCTTTGCAAGCTTGCTTGGTTGGCCAAAAAGGGCGTATGCGTTTTTTCCTGAATATATTCAGGAAAAAACGCATATGCCCTTTTTGGCCAAGTGCATCATTGTGGACGTTCTGCCTCTTTTCCTATGCTTTACATGCAATTCCAGTCTACCTCCTGAAATCGGTTTCCTGGAATTCTGCCCCGCTTTCAAGTCCTCTTGGCAGCCTTACTTCAATATATTTTTGGACGATAGCTGTCATTTATAACTCTGCAAGTGTGTGAATTACAGTGCCTCTGAGCTCCTTTCTTCAACTCGCTTTCTTGTGAGCTGGCCGCAACACCGCATGATTGCTTCAGGCCCTAGTGTGTTTCCAGCCTGGCACGCTAAGCCTTTGGTAAATTCCTCTTCCTGGTGGGAAATGAGAGTTAAATTTGCCCGTCCAGACACCTCCAGCTAGTCTCCCTTTGGTTGTCCCTATTCCTGTTCATTTTCCGCAGAAATTGCAAACTGGGCCAAACAAGAGGTTAAAGGCACTGACTCTCCAAGTGGGGAGAGTGTTAGTAAAGCGTAAGGAATGTTGCAGCCGAGTACTAGGGGACGAAAACTGAGATACATTTGAACACATTTCCCTATCACACGGTGGATCATACTCTGGGTTGCACATGCATGTTTTAGCTGAAGGAAGAATCGCTTAAAACTGGAGAGTTGAGACCCATGGAATGGGTACCATGAAATATGACTTCAAAGGGTCTGCATTTGCTCACCGGACCTCACAATCCTGTCACTGCTGTGTTTATGACGCTGTACACACGCTTGATTCTCTTTTGGAGACATATAAATCCATAGGTTTTAAGATTCTTACTAGTCAGGTATATTCTTAGGCGTTTAATATGGGGTGTTGAGTCCACTTCGTTGAGCAAGGAGTAGCTCTTGTCTATTACATATTTGGCTTATGGAACGGTATCTGTGCCAATTTCAATCTCTGGTTTCATGCAGCACCCCAACTCACCTTTCCCCTTAAGCAAGCATAAGTTGGTTCTACATTAGAGACCCTGTTGTGTTTTGTAATTCAGTTCCTGTGTAGCCAAGTTTACATTCCATGTATTAGTGATAACTTATGATGTTTCTTTTCCTCTGTGAATTATTTCACTTAGAATCATCGTACCTGAATCCACTCATTATGCTGCTACTGGCCTGATGACATAGATTTCATTGCTGAGTGATATTGCATTGTACGTAAGTATCACAACTTCTTTATCCATTTTTCGCTTTCTGCAATATTGAACTTGTACCGTAAACGAGGTTCTTGTAAACAGAGCCATTCCAAACTTTGGGGTGGCTGTGTCTTTTTGATTTTAATTTCCCTAAGCTATAGGACCATAAGTGGAAGTGCCCTAGGCTCTGTTGCTTTGTTTTTTAGATGTTTCAGGAAACACCATACACTTCTCCAGAGTGGCTGTTTGCAATTTACATCCCGCCCATCAGCATAAGAAGGCTCCCAGTTCTCCATGGCCTGTCCTGCCTTTCTGGATTTTACACTTTTTTCAGATGGCCCTTTTGACCGGGGGGCAGTGAGACTTCATTGTAGTGCAGATTTCCTTTGCAAGCTTGCTTGGTTGGCCAAAAAGTGTGTATGCGTTTTTTCCTGAATATATTCAGGAAAAAACGCATATGCCATTTTTGGCCAAGTGCATCATTGTGGACGTTCTGCCTCTTTTCCTATGCTTTACATGCAATTCCAGTCTACCTCCTGAAATCGGTTTCCTGCAATTCTGCCCCGATTTCAAGTCCTCTTGGCAGCCTTACTTCAATATATTTTTGGACGATAGCTGTCATTTATAACTCTGCAGATTTGTGAATTACAGGGCCCCTGAGCTCCTTTCTTCAACTCGCTTTCTTGTGAGCTGGCCGCGACACCGCAGGATTGCTTCAGGCCCTAGTGTGGTTCCGGCATGGCACGCTGAGCCTTTGGTTAATTCCTCTTCCTGGTGGGAAATGAGAGTTAAATTTGCCCGTCCAGACACCTCCAGCTAGTCTCTCATTGGTTCTCCCTATTCCTGTTCATTTTCCGCAGAAATTGCAAACTGGGCCAAACAGGAGGTTAAAGGCACTGACTCGCCAAGTGGGGAGAGTGTTAGTAAAGCGTCTGGAATGTTGCACCCGAGTACCAGGGGACGAAAACTGAGACACATTTGAACACGTTTCCCGATCACACGGTGGATCATACTCTGGGTTCCACATGCATGTTTTAGCTGAAGGAAGAATCCCTTAAACCTGGAGAGATGAGACCCATGGAATGGGTACCATGCAATATGACTTCAAAGGGTCTACATTTGCTCACCGATCCTCACCAATCCGATCACTGCTGCGTTTATGCCGCTGTACACACGCTTGATTCTCTTTCGGAGACATATAAATCCATAGGTTTTAAGATTCTTACTAGTCAGGTATATTCTTAGGCGTTTAATATGGGGTGTTGAGTCCACTTCGTTGAGCAAGGAGTAGCTCTTGTCTATTACATATTTGGCTTATGGAACGGTATCTGTGCTAATTTCAATCTCTGGTTTTATGCAGCACCCCAACTCACCATTCCCCTTAAGCAAGCATAAGTTGGTTTTCTACATTTGAGACCCTGTTCTGTTTTGTAATTCAGTTCCTGTGTAGACAAGTTTACATTCCATATATTAGTGATACCTTATGATGTTTCTTTTTCTGTGTGACTTATTTCACTTAGAATCATCGTACCTGAATCCACTCATTATGCTGCTACTGGCCTGATGACATAGATTTCATTGCTGAGTGATATTGCATTGTACGTAAGTACCACAACTTCTTTATCCATTTTTTGCTTTCTGCGATATTGAACTTGTACCGTAAACGAGGTTCTTGTAAACAGAGCCGTCCCAAACTTTGGGGTGGCTGTGTCTTTTTGATTTTAATTTCCCTAAGCTATAGGACCATAAGTGGAAGTGCCCTAGGCTCTGTTGCTTTGTTTTTTAGATGTTTCAGGAAACACCATACACTTCTCCAGAGTGGCTGTTTGCAATTTACATTCCGCCCATCAGCATAAGAAGGCTCCCAGTTCTCCATGGCCTGTCCTGCCTTTCTGGATTTTACACTTTTTTCAGATGGCCCTTTTGACCGGGGGGCAGTGAAACTTCATTGTAGTGCAGATTTCCTTTGCAAGCTTGCTTGGTTGGCCAAAAAGGGCGTATGCGTTTTTTCCTGAATATATTCAGGAAAAAACGCATACGCCCTTTTTGGCCAAGTGCATCATTGTAGACGTTCTGCCTCTTTTCCTATGCTTTACATGCAATTCCAGTCTACCTCCTGAAATCGGTTTCCTGCAATTCTGCCCCGCTTTCAAGTCCTCTTGGCAGCTTTACTTCAATATATTTTTGGACGATAGTTGTTATTTATAACTCTGCAGGTTTGTGAATTACAGGGTCCCTGAGCTCCTTTCTTCAACTCGCTTTCTTGTGAGCTGGCCGCGACACCGCAGGATTGCTTCAGGCCCTAGTGTGGTTCCGGCATGGCACGCTGAGCCTTTGGTTAATTCCTCTTCCTGGTGGGAAATGAGAGTTAAATTTGCCCGTCCAGACACCTCCAGCTAGTCTCTCATTGGTTCTCCCTATTCCTGTTCCTTTTCCGCAGAAATTGCAAACTGGGCCAAACAGGATGTTAAAGGCACTGACTCTCCAAGTGGGGAGAGTGTTAGTAAAGCGTCTGGAATGTTGCACCCGAGTACCAGGGGACGAAAACTGAGACACATTTGAACACGTTTCCCGATCACACGGTGGATCATACTCTGGGTTCCACATGCATGTTTTAGCTGAAGGAAGAATCCCTTAAACCTGGAGAGTTGAGACGCATGGAAAGGGTACCATGCAATATGACTTCAAAGGGTCTGCATTTGCTCACCGAACCTCACCAATCCTATCACTGCTGCTTTTATGTCGCTGTACACACGCTGGATTCTCTTTTGGAGACATATAAATCCATAGGTTTTAAGATTCTTACTAGTCAGGTATATTCTTAGGCGTTTAATATGGGGTGTTGAGTCCACTTCGTTGAGCAAGCAGTAGCTCTTGTCTATTACATATTTCGCTTATCGAAAGATATCTGTGCTAATTTCAATCTCTGGTTTTATGCAGCACCCCAACTCACCTTTCCCCTTAAGCAAGCATAAGTTGGTTTTCTACATTTGAGACCTTATTCTGTTTTGTAATTCAGTTCCTGTGTAGCCAAGTTTACATTCCGTGTATTAGTGATACCTTGTGATGTTTCTTTTTCTGTGTGACTTATTTCACTTAGAATCATCGTACCTGGATCCACTCATTATGCTGCTACTGGCCTGATGACATAGATTTCATTGCTGAGTTATATTGTATTGTACGTAATACCACAACTTATTTATCCATTTTTCGCTTTCTGCGATATTGAACTTTTACGGTAAATGAGGTTCTTGTAAACAGAGCCGTCGCAAACTTTGGGGTCGATGTGTCTTTTTGATTTTAATTTCCCTAAGCTATAGGACCATAAGTGGAAGTGTCCTAGGCTCTGTTGCTCTGTTTTTTAGATGTTTCAGGAAACACCATACACTTCTCCAGAGTGGCTGTTGGCAATTCACATCCCACCCATCAGCATAACAAGGCTCCCAGTTCTCCATGGCCTGTCCTGCCTTTCTGGATTTTACACTTTTTTCAGATGGCCCTTTTGACTGGGGGGCAGTGAGACTTCATTGTAGTGCAGATTTCCTTTGCAAGCTTGCTTGGTTGGCCAAAAAGAGCGTATGCGTTTTTTCCTGAATATATTCAGGAAAAAACGCATACGCTCTTTTTGGCCAAGTGCATCATTGTGGACGTTCTGCCTCTTTTCCTATGCTTTACATGCAATTCCAGTCTACCTCCTGAAAGCGGTTTCCTGTAATTCTGCCCCGCTTTCAAGTCCTCTTGGCAGCCTTACTTCAATATATTTTTGGACGATAGCTGTCATTTATAACTCTGCAGGTTTGTGAATTACAGGGCCCCTGAGCTCCTTTCTTCAACTCGCTTTCTTGTGAGCTGGCCGCAACACCGCAGGATTGCTTCAGGCCCTAGTGTGGTTTCGGCATGGCTCGCTGAGCCTTTGGTTAATTCCTCTTCCTGGTGGGAAATGAGAGTTAAATTTGCCCGTCCAGACACCTCCAGCTAGTCTCTCATTGGTTCTCCCTATTCCTGTTCATTTTCCGCAGAAATTGCAAACTGGGCCAAACAGGAGGTTAAAGGGACTGACTCTCCAAGTGGGGAGAGTGTTAGTAAAGCGTCTGGAATGTTGCACCCGAGTACCAGGGGACGAAAACTGAGACACATTTGAACACGTTTCCCGATCACTTGGTGGATCATACTCTGGGTTCCACATGCATGTTTTAGCTGAAGGAAGAATCCCTTAAACCTGGAGAGTTGAGAGCCATGGAATGGGTACCATGCAATATGACTTCAAAGGGTCTGCATTTGCTCACCGAGCCTCACCAATCCGATCACTGCTGCGTTTATGCCTCTGTACAAACGCTTGATTCTCTTTCAGAGACATATAAATCCATAGGTTTTAAGATTCTTACTAGTCAGGTATATTCTTAGGCGTTTAATATGGGGTGTTGAGTCCACTTCGTTGAGCAAGCAGTAGCTCTTGTCTATTACATATTTGGCTTATGGAACAGTATCTGTGTTAATTTCAATCTCTGGTTTTATGCAGCACCCCAACTCACCATTCCCCTTAAGCAAGCATAAGTTGGTTTTCTACATTTGAGACCCTGTTGTGTTTTGTAATTCAGTTCCTGTGTAGACAAGTTTACATTCCATATATTAGTGATAACTTATGATGTTTCCTTTTCTCTGTGACTTATTTCACTTAGAATCATCGTACCTGAATCCACTCATTATGCTGCTACTGGCCTGATGACATAGATTTCATTGCTGAGTGATATTGCATTGTCCGTAAGTACCGCAATTTCTTTATCCATTTTTCGCTTTCTGCAATATTGAACTTGTACCGTAAACGAGGTTCTTGTAAACAGAGCCATCCCAAATTTTGGGGTGGCTGTGTCTTTGTGATTTGAATTTCTCTAAGCTATAGGACCATAAGTGGAAGTGTCCTAGGCTCTGTTGCTCTGTTTTTTAGATGTTTCAGGAAACACCATCCACTTTTCCAGAGTGGCTGTTGGCAATTTACATCCCGCCCATCAGCATAAGAAGGCTCCCAGTTCTCCATGGCCTGTCCTGCCTTTCTGGATTTTATACTTTTTTCAGATGGCCCTTTTGACTGGGGGGCAGTGAGACTTCATTGTAGTGCAGATTTCCTTTGCAAGCTTGCTTGGTTGGCCAAAAAGGGCGTATGCGTTTTTTCCTGAATATATTCAGGAAAAAACGCATATGCCCTTTTTGGCCAAGTGCATCATTGTGGACGTTCTGCCTCTTTTCCTATGCTTTACATGCAATTCCAGTCTACCTCCTGAAATCGGTTTCCTGGAATTCTGCCCCGCTTTCAAGTCCTCTTGGCAGCCTTACTTCAATATGTTTTTGGACGATAGCTGTCATTTATAACTCTGCAAGTTTGTGAATTACAGTGCCGCTGAGCTCCTTTCTTCAACTCGCTTTCTTGTGAGCTGGCCACAACACCGCAGGATTGCTTCAGGCCCTAGTGTGTTTCCAGCCTGGCACGCTGAGCCTTTGGTTAATTCCTCTTCCTGGTGCGAAATGAGAGTTAAATTTGCCCGTCCAGACACATCCAGCTAGTCTCCCTTTGGTTCTCCCTATTCCTGTAAATTTTCCGCAGAAATTGCAAACTGGGCCAAACAGGAGGTTAAAGGCACTGACTCTCCAAGTGGGGAGAGAGTTAGTAAAGCGTCAGGAATGTTGCAGCCGAGTACTAGGGGACGAAAACTGAGATACATTTGAACACATTTCCCTATCACACGGTGGATCATACTCTGGGTTGCACATGCATGTTTTAGCTGAAGGAAGAATCGCTTAAAACTGGAGAGTTGAGACCCATGGAATGGGTACCATGAAATATGACTTCAAAGGGTCTGCATTTGCTCACCGGACCTCACAATCCTGTCACTGCTGTGTTTATGCCGCTGTACACACGCTTGATTCTCTTTTGGAGACATATAAATCCATAGGTTTTAAGATTCTTACTAGTCAGGTATATTCTTAGGCGTTTAATATGGGGTGTTGAATCCACTTCGTTGAGCAAGGAGTAGCTCTTGTCTATTACATATTTGGCTTATGGAACGGTATCTGTGCTAATTTCAATCTCTGGTTTTATGCAGCACCCCAACTCACCTTTCCCCTTAAGCAAGCATAAGTTGGTTCTGCATTAGAGACCCTGTTCTGATTTGTAATTCAGTTCCTGTGTAGCCAAGTTTACATTCCGTATATTAGTGATACCTTATGATGTTTCTTTTTCTGTGTGACTTATTTCACTTAGAATCATCGTAACTGAATCCACTCATTATGCTGCTACGGGCCTGATGACATAGATTTCATTGCTGAGTGATATTGCATTGTACGTAAGTACCACAACTTCTTTATCCATTTTTCACTTTCTGCGATATTGAACTTGTACCGTATACCAGGTTCTTGTAAACAGAGCCGTCCCAAACTTTGGGGTTGCTGTGTCTTTTTCATTTTAATTTCCCTAAGCTATAGGACCATAAGTGGAAGTGCCTTAGGCTCTGTTGCTTTGTTTTTTAGATGTTTCAGGAAACACCATACACTTCTCCAGAGTGGCTTTTGGCAATTTACATCGCTCCCATCAGCGTAACAAGGCTCCCAGTTCTCCATGGCTTGTCCTGCCTTTCCGGAGTTTACACTTTTTTCAGATGGCCCTTTTGACCGAGGGGCAATGAGACTTCATTGTAGTGCAGATTTCCTTTGCGAGCTAGCTTGGTTGCCCAAAAAGGGCGTATGAGTTTTTTCCTGAATATATTCAGGAAAAAACACATACAGCCTTTTTGGCCAAATGCATCATTGTGGACGTTCTGCCTCTTTTCCTATGCTTTACATGCAATTCCAGTCTACCTCCTGAAATCGGTTTCCTGCAATTCTGCCCCGCTTTCAAGTCCTCTTGGCAGCCTTACTTCAATATATTTTTGGACGATAGCTGTCATTTATAACTCTGCAGGTTTGTGAATTACAGTGCCCCTGAGCTCCTTTCTTCAACTCGCTGTCTTGTGAGCTGGCCGCAACAGCGCAGGATTGCTTCAGGCCCTAGTGTGGTTCCGGCATGGCTCGCTGAGCCTTTGGTTAATTCCTCTTCTTGGTGGGAAATGAGAGTTAAATTTGCCCGTCCAGACACCTCCAGCTAGTCTCTCATTGGTTCTCCCTATTCCTGTTCATTTTCCGCAGAAATTGCAAACTGGGCCAAACAGGAGGTTAAAGGCACTGACTCTTCAAGTGGGGAGAGTGTTAGTAAAGCATCTGGAATGTTGCACCCGAGTACCAGGGGACGAAAACTGAGACACATTTGAACACGTTTCCCGATCACACGGTGGATCATACTCTGGGTTCCACATGGATGTTTTAGCTGAAGGAAGAATCCCTTAAACCTGGAGAGTTGAGACCCATGGAATGGGTACCATGCAATATGACTTCAAAGGGTCTGCATTTGCTCACCGAACCTCACCAATCCTATCACTTCTGCGTTTATGCCGCTGTACACACGCTTGATTCTCTTTCGGAGACATATAAATCCATAGGTTTTAAGATTCTTACTAGTCAGGTATATTCTTAGGCGTTTAATATGGGGTGTTGAGTCCACTTCGTTGAGCAAGCAGTAGCTCTTGTCTATTACATATTTGGCTTATGGAACGGTATCTGTGCTAATTTCAATCTCTGGTTTTATGCAGCACCCCAACTCACCTTTTTCCTTAAGCAAGCATACGTCGGTTTTCTACATTTCAGACCCTGTTCTGTTTTGTAATTCAGTTCCTGTGTAGCCAAGTTTACATTCCGTGTAGTAGTGATATCTTATGATGTTTCTTTTTCTGTGTGACTTATTTCACTTAGAATCATCGTACCTGAATCCACTCATTATGCTGCTACTGGCCTGATGACATAGATTTCATTGTTGAGTGATATTTCATTGTACGTAAGTACCTCAACTTGTTTATCCATTTCTCGCTTTCTGCAATATTGAACTTGTACCGTAAATGAGGTTCTTGTAAACAGAGCCGTCCCAAACTTTGGGGTTGCTGTCTCTTTTTGATTTTCACTTCCCTAAGCTATAGGACCATAAGTGGAAGTGCCCTAGGCTGTGTTGCTTTGTTTTTTAGATGTTTCAGGAAACACCATACACTTCTCCAGAGTGGCTTTTGGCGATTTACATCGCACCCATCAGCATAACAAGGCTCCCAGTTCTCCATGGCCTGTCCTGCCTTTCTGGATTATACACTTTTTTCAGATGGCCCTTTTGACCGGGGGGCAGTGAGACTTCATTGTAGTGCAGATTTCCTTTGCAAGCTTGCTTCGTTGGCCAAAAAGGGCGTATGCGTTTTTTCCTGAATATATTCAGGAAAAAATGCATACGCCCTTTTTGGCCAAGTGCATCATTGTGGACGTTCTGCCTCTTTTCCTATGCTTTACATGCAATTCCAGTCTACCTCCTGAAATCGGTTTCCTGCAATTCTGCCCTACTTTCAAGTCCTCTTCGCAGCTTTACTTCAATATATTTTTGGACGATAGCTGTCATTTATAACTCTGCAGGTTTGTGAATTACAGGGCCCCTGAGCTCCTTTCTTCAACTCGCTTTCTTGTGAGCTGCCTACAACACCGCAGGATTGCTTCAGGCCCTAGTGTGGTTCCGGCATGGCTCGCTGAGCCTTTGGTTAATTCCTCTTCCTGGTGGGAAATGAGAGTTAAATTTGCCCGTCCAGACACCTCCAGCTAGTCTCTCATTGGTTCTCCCTATTCCTGTTCCTTTTCCGCAGAAATTGCAAACTGGGCCAAACAGGATGTTAAAGGCACTGACTCTCCAAGTGGGGAGAGTGTTAGTAAAGCATCTGGAATGTTGCACCCGAGTACCAGGGGACGAAAACTGAGACACATTTGAACACGTTTCCCGATCACACGGTGGATCATACTCTGGGTTCCACATGCATGTTTTAGCTGAAGGAAGAATCCCTTAAACCGGGAGAGTTGAGACCCATGGTATGGGTACCATGCAATATGACTTCAAAGGGTCTGCATTTGCTCACCGAGCCTCACCAATCCGATCACTGCTGCGTTTATGCCTCTGTACACACGCTTCATTCTCTTTCAGAGACATATAAATCCATAGGTTTTAAGATTCTTACTAGTCAGGTATATTCTTAGGCGTTTAATATGGGGTGTTGAGTCCACTTCGTTGAGCAAGCAGTAGCTCTTGTCTATTACATATTTGGCTTATCGAAAGATATCTGTGCTAATTTCAATCTCTGGTTTTATGCAGCACCCCAACTCACCTTTCCCCTTAAGCAAGCATAAGTTGGTTTTCTACATTTGAGACCCTATTCTGTTTTGTAATTCAGTTCCTGTGTAGCCAAGTTTACATTCCGTGTATTAGTGATACCTTATGATGTTTCTTTTTCTGTGTGACTTATTTCACTTAGAATCATCGTACCTGAATCCACTCATTATGCTGCTACAGGCCTGATGACATAGATTTCATTGCTGAGTGATATTGCATTGTACGTAAGTACCACAACTTCTTTATCCATTTTTCGCTTTCTGCGATATTGAACTTGTACCGTAAACGAGGTTCTTGTAAACAGAGCCATCCCAAACTTTGGGGTGGCTGTGTCTTTTTGATTTTAATTTCCCTAAGCTATAGGACCATAAGTGGAAGTGCCCTAGGATCTGTTGCTTTGTTTTTTAGATGTTTCAGGAAACACCATACACTTCTCCAGAGTGGCTGTTAGCAATTTACATCCCGCCCATCAGCATAAGAAGGCTCCCAGTTCTCCATGGCCTGTCCTGCCTTTCTGGATTTTACACTTTTTTCAGATGGCCCTTTTGACCGGGGGGCAGTGAGACTTCATTGTAGTGCAGATTTCCTTTGCAAGCTTGCTTGGTTGGCCAAAAAGGGCGTATGCGTTTTTTCCTGAATATATTCAGGAAAAAACGCATACGCCCTTTTTGGCCAAGTGCATCATTGTGGACGTTCTGCCTCTTTTCCTATGCTTTACATGCAATTCCAGTCTACCTCCTGAAATCGGTTTCCTGCAATTCTGCCCCGCTTTCAAGTCCTCTTGGCAGCCTTACTTCAATATATTTTTGGACGATAGCTGTCATTTATAACTCTGAAAGTTTGTGAATTACAGGGCCCCTGAGCTCCTTTGTTCAACTCACTTTCTTATGAGCAGGCCGCAACACCGCAGGATTGCTTCAGGCCCTAGTGTGGTTCTGGCATGGCACGCTGAGCCTTTGGTTAATTCCTCTTCCTGGTGGGAAATGAGAGTTAAATTTGCCCGTCCAGACACCTCCAGCTAGTCTCTCATTGGTTCTCCCTATTCCTGTTCATTTTCCGCAGAAATTGCAAACTGGGCCAAACAGGATGTTAAAGGCACTGACTCTCCAAGTGGTGAGAGTGTTAGTAAAGCGTCTGGAATGTTGCACCCGAGTACCAGGGGACGAAAACTGAGACACATTTGAACACGTTTCCCGATCACATGGTGGATCATACTCTGGGTTCCACATGCATGTTTTAGCTGAAGGAAGAATCCCTTAAACCTGGAGAGTTGAGACCCATGGTATGGGTACCATGCAATATGACTTCAAAGGGTCTGCATTTGCTCACCGAGCCTCACCAATCCGATCACTGCTGCGTTTATGCCTCTGTACACACGCTTGATTCTCTTTCAGAGACATATAAATCCATAGGTTTTAAGATTCTTACTAGTCAGGTATATTCTTAGGCGTTTAATATGGGGTGTTGAGTCCACTTCGTTGAGCAAGCAGTAGCTCTTGTCTATTACATATTTGGCTTATGGAAAGGTATCTGTGTTAATTTCAATCTCTGGTTTTATGCAGCACCCCAACTCACCATTCCCCTTAAGCAAGCATAAGTTGGTTTTCTACATTTGAGACCCTATTCTGTTTTGTAATTCAGTTCCTGTGTAGCCAAGTTTACATTCCGTGTATTAGTGATAACTTATGATGTTTCTTTTTCTGTGTTTCTTATTTCACTTAGAATCATCGTACCTGAATCCACTCATTATGCTGCTACTGGCCTGATGACATAGATTTCATTGCTGAGTGATATTGCATTGTACGTAAGTACCACAACTTCTTTATCCATTTTTCGCTTTCTGCGATATTGAACTTGTACCGTAAACGAGGTTCTTGTAAACAGAGCCGTCCCAAACTTTGGGGTGGCTGTGTCTTTTTGATTTTAATTTCCCTAAGCTATAGGACCATAAGTGGAAGTGCCCTAGGCTCTGTTGCTTTGTTTTTTAGATGTTTCAGGAAACACCATACACTTCTCCAGAGTGGCTGTTTGCAATTTAAATCCCGCCCATCAGCATAAGAAGGCTCCCAGTTCTCCATGGCCTGTCCTGCCTTTCTGGATTTTACACTTTTTTCATTTGGCCCTTTTGACCGGGGGCAGTGAGACTTCATTGTAGTGCAGATTTCCTTTGCAAGCTTGCTTGGTTGGCCAAAAAGGGCGTATGCGTTTTTTCCTGAATATATTCAGGAAAAAACGCATACGCCCTTTTTGGCCAAGTGCATCATTGTAGACGTTCTGCCTCTTTTCCTATGCTTTACATGCAATTCCAGTCTACCTCCTGAAATCGGTTTCCTGCAATTCTGCCCCACTTTCAAGTCCTCTTGGCAGCTTTACTTCAATATATTTTTGGACGATAGCTGTCATTTATAACTCTGCAGGTTTGTGAATTACAGGGCCCCTGAGCTCCTTTCTTCAACTCGCTTTCTTGTGAGCTGGCCGCGACACCGCAGGATTGCTTCAGGCCCTAGTGTGGTTCCGGCATGGCACTCTGAGCCTTTGGTTAATTCCTCTTCCTGGTGGGAAATGAGAGTTAAATTTGCCCGTCTAGACACCTCCAGCTAGTCTCTCATTGGTTCTCCCTATTCCTGTTCCTTTTCCGCAGAAATTGGAAACTGGGCCAAACAGGATGTTAAAGGCACTGACTCTCCAAGTGGGGAGAGTGTTAGTAAAGCGTCTGGAATGTTGCACCCGAGTACCAGGGGACGAAAACTGAGACACATTTGAACACGTTTCCCGATCACACGGTGGATCATACTCTGGGTTCCACATGCATGTTTTAGCTGAAGGAAGAATCCCTTAAACCTGGAGAGTTGAGACCCATGGAATGGGTACCATGCAATATGACTTCAAAGGGTCTGCATTTGCTCACCGAACCTCACCAATCCTATCACTGCTGCTTTTATGTCGCTGTACACACGCTGGATTCTCTTTTGGAGACATATAAATCCATAGGTTTTAAGATTCTTACTAGTCAGGTATATTCTTAGGCGTTTAATATGGGGTGTTGAGTCCACTTCGTTGAGCAAGCAGTAGCTCTTGTCTATTACATATTTCGCTTATCGAAAGATATCTGTGCTAATTTCAATCTCTGGTTTTATGCAGCACCCCAACTCACCTTTCCCCTTAAGCAAGCATAAGTTGGTTTTCTACATTTGACACCCTGTTGTGTTTTGTAATTCAGTTCCTGTGTAGACAAGTTTACATTCCATATATTAGTGATAACTTATGATGATTCTTTTTCTCTGTAACTTATTTCAGTTAGAATCATCGTACCTGAATCCACTCATTATGCTGCTATGGGCCTGATGACATAGATTTCATTGCTGAGTGATATTGTATTGTACGTAATACCACAACTTATTTATCCATTTTTCGCTTTCTGCGATATTAAACTTTTACGGTAAATGAAGTTCTTGTAAACAGAGCCGTCGCAAACTTTGGGGTTGCTGTGTCTTTTTGATTTTAATTTCCCTAAGCTATAAGACCATAAGTGGAAGTGCCCTAGGCTCTGTTGCTTTGTTTTTTAGATGTTTCAGGAAACACCATACACTTCTCCAGAGTGGCTGTTGGCCATTTACATCCCGCCCATCAGCATAAGAAGGCTCCCAGTTCTCCATGGCCTGTCCTGCCTTTCTGGATTTTACACATTTTTCAGATGGCCCTTTTGACCGGGGGGGCAGTGAGACTTCATTGTAGTGCAGATTTCCTTTTCAAGCTTGCTTGGTTGGCCAAAAAGGGCGTATGCGTTTTTTCCTGAATATATTCAGGAAAAAACCCATACGCACTTTTTGGCCAAGTGCATCATTGTGGACCTTCTGCCTCTTTTCCTATGCTTTACATGCAATTCCAGTCTACCTCCTGAAATCGGTTTCCTGGAATTCTGCCCCGCATTCAAGTCCTCTTGGCAGCCTTACTTCAATATATTTTTGGACGATAGCTGTCATTTATAACTCTGCAGGTTTGTGAATTACAGGGCCCCTGAGCTCCTTTCTTCAACTCGCTTTCTTGTGAGCTGGCCGCGACACCGCAGGATTGCTTCAGGCCCTAGTGTGGTTCCGGCATGGCACGCTGAGCCTTTGGTTAATTCCTCTTCCTGGTGGGAAATGAGAGTTAAATTTGCCCGTCCAGACACCTCCAGCTAGTCTCTCATTGGTTCTCCCTATTCCTGTTCCTTTTCCGCAGAAATTGCAAACTGGGCCAAACAGGAGGTTAAAGGCACTGACTCTCCAAGTGGGGAGAGTGTTAGTAAAGCGTCTGGAATGTTGCACCCGAGTACCAGGGGACGAAAACTGAGACACATTTGAACACGTTTCCCGATCACACGGTGGATCATACTCTGGGTTCCACATGCATGTTTTAGCTGAAGGAAGAATCCCTTAAACCTGGAGAGTTGAGACCCATGGAATGGGTACCATGCAATATGACTTCAAAGGGTCTGCATTTGCTCACCGATCCTCACCAATCCGATCACTGCTGCGTTTATGCCGCTGTACAAACGCTTGATTCTCTTTTGGAGACATATAAATCCATAGGTTTTAAGATTCTTACTAGTCAGGTATATTCTTAGGCGTTTAATATGGGGTGTTGAGTCCACTTCGTTGAGCAAGGAGTAGCTCTTGTCTATTACATATTTGGCTTATGGAACGGTATCTGTGCTAATTTCTATCTCTGGTTTTATGCAGCACCCCAACTCACCATTCCCCTTAAGCAAGCATAAGTTGGTTTTCTACATTTGAGACCCTGTTGTGTTTTGTAATTCAGTTCCTGTGTAGACAAGTTTACATTCCATATATTAGTGATAACTTATGATGTTTCTTTTTCTCTGTGACTTATTTTACTTAGAATCATCGTACCTGAATCCACTCATTATGCTGCTACTGGCCTGATGACATAGATTTCATTGCTGAGTTATATTGTATTGTACGTAATACCACAACTTATTTATCCATTTTTCGCTTTCTGTGATATTGAACTTTTACGGTAAATGAGGTTCTTGTAAACAGAGCCGTCGCAAACTTTGGGGTCGATGTGTCTTTTTGATTTTAATTTCCCTAAGCTATAGGACCATAAGTGGAAGTGTCCTAGGCTCTGTTGCTCTGTTTTTTAGATGTTTCAGGAAACACCATACACTTCTCCAGAGTGGCTGTTGGCAATTCACATCCCGCCCATCAGCATAACAAGGCTCCCAGTTCTCCATGGCCTGTCCTGCCTTTCTGGATTTTACACTTTTTTCAGATGGCCCTTTTGACTGGGGGGCAGTGAGACTTCATTGTAGTGCAGATTTCCTTTGCAAGCTTGCTTGGTTGGCCAAAAAGGGCGTATGCGTTTTTTCCTGAATATATTCAGGAAAAAATGCATACGCCCTTTTTGGCCAAGTGCATCATTGTGGACGTTTTGCCTCTTTTCCTATGCTTTACATGCAATTCCAGTCTACCTCCTGAAATCGGTTTCCTGGAATTCTGCCCCGCTTTCAAGTCCTCTTGGCAGCCTTACTTCAATATATTTTTGGACGATAGCTGTCATTTATAACTCTGCAGGTTTGTGAATTACAGGGCCCCTGAGCTCCTTTCTTCAACTCGCTTTCTTGTGAGCTGGCCGCAACACCGCAGGATTGCTTCAGGCCCTAGTGTGGTTCCGGCATGGCTCGCTGAGCCTTTGGTTAATTCCTCTTCCTGGTGGGAAATGAGAGTTAAATTTGCCCGTCCAGACACCTCCAGCTAGTCTCTCATTGGTTCTCCCTATTTCTGTTCATTTTCCGCAGAAATTGCAAACTGGGCCAAACAGGAGGTTAAAGGCACTGACTCTCCAAGTGCGGAGAGTGTTAGTAAAGCGTCTGGAATGTTGCACCCGAGTACCAGGGGACGAAAACTGAGACACATTTGAACACGTTTCCCGATCACTTGGTGGATCATACTCTGGGTTCCACATGCATGTTTTAGCTGAAGGAAGAATCCCTTAAACCTGGAGAGTTGAGACCCATGGAATGGGTACCATGCAATATGACTTCAAAGGGTCTGCATTTGCTCACCGAACCTCACCAATCCTATCACTGCTGCGTTTATGCCACTGTACACATGCTTGATTCTCTTTCGGAGACATATAAATCCATAGGTTTTAAGATTCTTACTAGTCAGGTATATTCTTAGGCGTTTAATATGGGGTGTTGAGTCCACTTCGTTGAGCAAGGAGTAGCTCTTGTCTATTACATATTTGGCTTATGGAACGGTATCTGTGCTAATTTCTATCTCTGGTTTTATGCAGCACCCCATCTCACCATTCCCCTTAAGCAAGCATAAGTTGGTTTTCTACATTTGAGACCCTGTTGTGTTTTGTAATTCAGTTCCTGTGTAGACAAGTTTACATTCCATATATTAGAGATAACTTATGATGTTTCTTTTTCTCTGTGACTTATTTCACTTAGAATCATCGTACCTGAATCCAGTCATTATGCTGCTACTGGCCTGATGACATAGATTTCATTGCTGAGTGATATTGCATTGTACGTAAGTACCACAATTTCTTTATCCATTTTTCGCTTTCTGCGATATTGAACTTGTACCGTAAACGAGGTTCTTGTAAACAGAGCCGTCCCAAACTTTGGGGTGGCTGTGTCTTTTTGATTTGAATTTCTCTAAGCTATAGGACCATAAGTGGAAGTGTCCTAGGCTCTGTTGCTCTGTTTTTTAGATGTTTCAGGAAACACCATACACTTTTCCAGAGTGGCTGTTGGCAATTTACATCCCGCCCATCAGCATAAGAAGGCTCCCAGTTCTCCATGGCCTGTCCTGCCTTTCTGGATTTTATACTTTTTTCAGATGGCCCTTTTGACTGGGGGGCAGTGAGACTTCATTGTAGTGCAGATTTCCTTTGCAAGCTTGCTTGGTTGGCCAAAAAGGGCGTATGCGTTTTTTCCTGAATATATTCAGGAAAAAACGCATACGCCCTTTTTGGCCAAGTGCATCATTGTGGACGTTCTGCCTCTTTTCCTATGCTTTACATGCAATTCCAGTCTACCTCCTGAAATCGGTTCCCTGGAATTCTGCCCCGCTTTCAAGTCCTCTTGGCAGCCTTACTTCAATATATTTTTGGACGATAGCTGTCATTGATAACTCTGCAAGTTTGTGAATTACAGTGCCGCTGAGCTCCTTTCTTCAACTCGCTTTCTTGTGAGCTGGCCGCAACACCGCAGGATTGCTTCAGGCCCTAGTGTGGTTCCGGCATGGCACGCTGAGCCTTTGGTTAATTCCTCTTCCTGGTGGGAAATGAGAGTTAAATTTGCCCGTCTAGACACCTCCAGCTAGTCTCCCATTGGTTCTCCCTATTCCTGTTGATTTTCCGCAGAAATTGCAAACTGGGCCAAACAGGAGGTTAAAGGCACTGACTCTCCAAGTGGGGAGAGTGTTAGTAAAGCGTCAGGAATGTTGCAGCCGAGTACTAGGGGACGAAAACTGAGACACATTTGAACACATTTCCCTATCACACGGTGGATCATACTCTGGGTTGCACATGCATGTTTTAGCTGAAGGAAGAATCGCTTAAAACTGGAGAGTTGAGACCCATGGAATGGGTACCATGAAATATGACTTCAAAGGGTCTGCATTTGCTCACCGGACCTCACAATCCTGTCACTGCTGTGTTTATGCCGCTGTACACACGCTTGATTCTCTTTTGGAGACATATAAATCCATAGGTTTTAAGATTCTTACTAGTCAGGTATATTCTTAGGCGTTTAATATGGGGTGTTGAGTCCACTTCGTTGAGCAAGGAGTAGCTCTTGTCTATTACATATTTGGCTTATGGAACGGTATCTGTGCTAATTTCAATCTCTGGTTTTATGCAGCACCCCAACTCACCTTTCCCCTTAAGCAAGCATAACTTGGTTCTACATTAGAGACCCTGTTCTGATTTGTAATTCAGTTCCTGTGTAGCCAAGTTTACATTCCGTATATTAGTGATATCTTATGATGTTTCTTTTTCTGTGTGACTTATTTCACTTAGAATCATCGTACCTGAATCCACTCATTATGCTGCTACTGGCCTGATGACATAGATTTCATTGCTGAGTGATATTGCATTGTACGTAAGTACCACAACTTCTTTATGCATTTTTCGCTTTCTGTGATATTGAACTTGTACTGTAAACGAGGTTCTTGTAAACAGAGCCGTCCCAAACTTTGGGGTGGCTGTGTCTTTTTGATTTTAATTTCTCTAAGCTATACGACCATAAGTGGAAGTGTCCTAGGCTCTGTTGCTCTGTTTTTTAGATGTTTCAGGAAACACCATACACTTTTCCAGAGTGGCTGTTGGCAACTTACATCCCGCCCATCAGCATAAGAAGTCTCCCAGTTCTCCATGGCCTGTCCTGCCTTTCTGGATTTTACACTTTTTTCAGATGGCCCTTTTGCCCGGGGGGCAGTGAGACTTCATTGTAGTGCAGATTTCCTTTGCAAGCTTGCTTGGTTGGCCAAAAAGGGCGTATGCGTTTTTTCCTGAATATATTCAGGAAAAAACGCATACGCCCTTTTTGGCCAAGTGCATCATTGTGGACGTTCTGCCTCTTTTCCTATGCTTTACATGCAATTCCAGTCTACCTCCTGAAATCGGTTTCCTGCAATTCTGCCCCGCTTTCAAGTCCTCTTCGCAGCTTTACTTCAATATATTTTTGGACGATAGCTGTCATTTATAACTCTGCAGGTTTGTGAATTACAGGGCCCCTGAGCTCCTTTCTTCAACTCGCTTTCTTGTGAGCTGGCTGCAACACCGCTGGATTGCTTCAGGCCCTAGTGTCGTTCCGGCATGGCACGCTGAGCCTTTGGTTAATTCCTCTTCCTGGTGGGAAATGAGAGTTAAATTTGCCCATCCAGACACCTCCAGCTAGTCTCTCATTGGTTCTCCCTATTCCTGTTCATTTTCCGCAGAAATTGCAAACTGGGCCAAACAGGAGGTTAAAGGCACTGACTCTCCAAGTGGGGAGAGTGTTAGTAAAGCGTCTGGAATGTTGCACCCGAGTACCAGGGGACGAAAACTGAGACACATTTGAACACGTTTCCCGATCACACGGTGGATCATACTCTGGGTTCCACATGCATGTTTTAGCTGAAGGAAGAATCCCTTAAACCTGGAGAGTTGAGACCCATGGAATGGGTACCATGCAATATGACTTCAAAGGGTCTGCATTTGCTCACCGAACCTCACCAATCCTATCACTGCTGCTTTTATGTCGCTGTACACACGCTGGATTCTCTTTTGGAGACATATAAATCCATAGGTTTTAAGATTCTTACTAGTCAGGTATATTCTTAGGCGTTTAATATGGGGTGTTGAGTCCACTTCGTTGAGCAAGCAGTAGCTCTTGTCTATTACATATTTGGCTTATCGAAAGATATCTGTGCGAATTTCAATCTCTGGTTTTATGCAGCACCCCAACTCACCTTTCCCCTTAAGCAAGCATAAGTTGGTTTTCTACATTTGAGACCCTATTCTGTTTTGTAATTCAGTTCCTGTGTAGCCAAGTTTACATTCCGTGTATTAGTGATACCTTATGATGTTTCTTTTTCTGTGTGACTTATTTCACTTAGAATCATCGTACCTGAATCCACTCATTATGCTGCTACTGGCCTGATGACATAGATTTCATTGCTGAGTGATATTGTATTGTACGTAATACCACAACTTATTTATCCATTTTTCGCTTTCTGCGATATTGAACTTTTACGGTAAATGAGGTTCTTGTAAACAGAGCCGTCGCAAACTTTGGGGTTGCTGTGTCTTTTTGATTTTAATTTCCCTAAGCTATAGGACCATAAGTGGAAGTGCCCTAGGCTCTGTTGCTTTGTTTTTTAGATGTTTCAGGAAACACCATACACTTCTCCAGAGTGGTTGTTGGCAATTTACATCCCGCCCATCAGCATAAGAAGGCTCCCAGTTCTCCATGGCCTGTCCTGCCTTTCTGGATTTTACACATTTTTCAGATGGCCCTTTTGACCGGAGGGGCAGTGAGACTTCATTGTAGTGCAGATTTCCTTTTCAAGCTTGCTTGGTTGGCCAAAAAGGGCGTATGCGTTTTTTCCTGAATATATTCAGGAAAAAACGCATATGCCCTTTTTGGCCAAGTGCATCATTGTGGACCTTCTGCCTCTTTTCCTATGCTTTACATGCAATTCCAGTCTACCTCCTGAAATCGGTTTCCTGCCATTCTGCCCCGCTTTCAAGTCCTCTTGGCAGCCTTACTTCAATATATTTTTGGACGATAGCTGTCATTTATAACTCTGCAGGTTTGTGAATTACAGGGCCCCTGAGCTCCTTTCTTCAACTCGCTTTCTTGTGAGCTGGCCGCGACACCGCAGGATTGCTTCAGGCCCTAGTGTGGTTCCGGCATGGCACGCTGAGCCTTTGGTTAATTCCTCTTCCTGGTGGGAAATGAGAGTTAAATTTGCCCGTCCAGACACCTCCAGCTAGTCTCTCATTGGTTCTCCCTATTCCCGTTCCTTTTCCGCAGAAATTGCAAACTGGGCCAAACAGGATGTTAAAGGCACTGACTCTCCTAGTGGGGAGAGTGTTTGTAAAGCGTCTGGAATGTTGCACCCGAGTACCAGGGGACGAAAACTGAGACACATTTGAACACGTTTCCCGATCACACGGTGGATCATACTCTGGGTTCCACATGCATGTTTTAGCTGAAGGAAGAATCCCTTAAACCTGGAGAGTTGAGACCCATGGAATGGGTACCATGCAATATGACTTCAAAGGGTCTGCATTTGCTCACCGATCCTCACCAATCCGATCACTGCTGCGTTTATGCCGCTGTACACACGCTTGATTCTCTTTTGGAGACATATAAATCCATAGGTTTTAAGATTCTTACTAGTCAGGTATATTCTTAGGCGTTTAATATGGGGTGTTGAGTCCACTTCGTTGAGCAAGGAGTAGCTCTTGTCTATTACATATTTGGCTTATGGAACGGTATCTGTGCTAATTTCTATCTCTGGTTTTATGCAACACCCCAATTCACCATTCCCCTTAAGCAAGCATAAGTTGGTTTTCTACATTTGAGACCCTGTTGTGTTTTGTAATTCAGTTCCTGTGTAGACAAGTTTACATTCCATATATTAGTGATAACTTATGATGTTTCTTTTTCTCTGTGACTTATTTCACTTAGAATCATCGTACCTGAATCCACTCATTATGCTGCTACTGGCCTGATGACATAGATTTCATTGCTGAGTGATATTGCATTGTACGTAATACCACAACTTATTTATCCATTTTTCGCTTTCTGCGATATTGAACTTTTACGGTAAATGAGGTTCTTGTAAACAGAGCCGTCGCAAACTTTGGGGTCGATGTGTCTTTTTGATTTTAATTTCCCTAAGCTATAGGACCATAAGTGGAAGTGCCCTAGGCTCTGTTGCTTTGTTTTTTAGATGTTTCAGGAAACACCATACACTTCTCCAGAGTGGCTGTTGGCAATTCACATCCCGCCCATCAGCATAACAAGGCTCCCAGTTCTCCATGGCCTGTCCTGCCTTTCTGGATTTTACACTTTTTTCAGATGGCCCTTTAGACTGGGGGGCAGTGAGACTTCATTGTAGTGCAGATTTCCTTTGCAAGCTTGCTTGGTTGGCCAAAAAGGGCGTATGCGTTTTTTCCTGAATATATTCAGGAAAAAACGCATACGCCCTTTTGGCCAAGTGCATCATTGTGGACGTTCTGCCTCTTTTCCTATGCTTTACATGCAATTCCAGTCTACCTCCTGAAATCGGTTTCCTGTAATTCTGCCCCGCTTTCAAGTCCTCTTGGCAGCCTTACTTCAATATATTTTTGGACGATAGCTGTCATTTATAACTCTGCAGGTTTGTGAATTACAGGGCCCCTGAGCTCCTTTCTTCAACTCGCTTTCTTGTGAGCTGGCCGCAACACCGCAGGATTGCTTCAGGCCCTAGTGTGGTTCCGGCATGGCTCGCTGAGCCTTTGGTTAATTCCTCTTCCTGGTGGGAAATGAGAGTTAAATTTGCCCGTCCAGACACCTCCAGCTAGTCTCTCATTGGTTCTCCCTATTCCTGTTCATTTTCCGCAGAAATTGCAAACTGGGCCAAACAGGAGGTTAAAGGCACTGACTCTCCAAGTGGGGAGAGTGTTAGTAAAGCGTCTGGAATGTTGCAGCCGAGTACCAGGGGACGAAAACTGAGACACATTTGAACACGTTTCCCGATCACTTGGTGGATCATACTCTGGGTTCCACATGCATGTTTTAGCTGAAGGAAGAATCCCTTAAACCTGGAGAGTTGAGACCCATGGAATGGGTACCATGAAATATGACTTCAAAGGGTCTGCATTTGCTCACCGAACCTCACCAATCCTATCACTGCTGCGTTTATGCCACTGTACACACGCTTCATTCTCTTTTGGAGACATATAAATCCATAGGTTTTAAGATTTTTACTAGTCAGGTATATTCTTAGGCGTTTAATATGGGGTGTTGAGTCCACTTCGTTGAGCAAGCAGTAGCTCTTGTCTATTACATATTTGGCTTATGGAACGGTATCTGTGCTAATTTCTATCTCTGGTTTTATGCAGCACCACAACTCACCATTCCCCTTAAGCAAGCATAAGTTGGTTTTCTACATTTGAGACCCTGTTGTGTTTTGTAATTCAGTTCCTGTGTAGACAAGTTTACATTCCATATATTAGTGATAACTTATGATGTTTCTTTTTCTCTGTGACTTATTTCACTTAGAATCATCGTACCTGAATCCACTCATTATGCTGCTACTGGCCTGATGACATAGATTTCATTGCTGAGTGATATTGCATTGTACGTAAGTACCACAACTTTATCCATTTTTCGCTTTCTGCGATATTGAACTTGTACCGTGAACGAGGTTCTTGTAAACAGAGCCGTCCCAAACTTTGAGGTGGCTGTGTCTTTTTGATTTTAATTTCCCTAAGCTATAGGACCATAAGTGGAAGTGCCCTAGGCTCTGTTGCTTTGTTTTTTAGATGTTTCAGGAAACACCATACACTTCTCCAGAGTGGCTGTTTGCAATTTACATCCCGCCCATCAGCATAAGAAGGCTCCCAGTTCTCCATGGCCTGTCCTGCTTTTCTGGATTTTACACTTTTTCAGATGGCCCTTTTGACCGGGGGGCAGTGAGACTTCATTGTAGTGCAGATTTCCTTTGCAAGCTTGCTTGGTTGGCCAAAAAGGGCGTATGCGTTTTTTCCTGAATATATTCAGGTAAAAACGCATACGCCCTTTTTGGCCAAGTGCATCATTGTAGACGTTCTGCCTCTTTTCCTATGCTTTACATGCAATTCCAGTCTACCTCCTGAAATCGGTTTCCTGCAATTCTGCCCCACTTTCAAGTCCTCTTGGCAGGTTTACTTCAATATATTTTTGGACAATAGCTGTCATTTATAACTCTGCAGGTTTGTGAATTACAGGGCCCCTGAGCTCCTTTCTTCAACTCGCTTTCTTGTGAGCTGGCCGCGACACCGCAGGATTGCTTCAGGCCCTAGTGTGGTTCCGGCATGGCACGCTGAGTCTTTGGTTAATTCCTCTTCCTGGTGGGAAATGAGAGTTAAATTTGCCCGTCCAGACACCTCCAGCTAGTCTCTCATTGGTTCTCCCTATTCCTGTTCATTTTCCGCAGAAATTGCAAACTGGGCCAAACAGGAGGTTAAAGGCACTGACTCTCCAAGTGGGGAGAGTGTTAGTAAAGCGTCTGGAATGTTGCACCTGAGTACCAGGGGACGAAAACTGAGACACATTTGAACACGTTTCCCGATCACACGGTGGATCATACTCTGGGTTCCACATGCATGTTTTAGCTGAAGGAAGAATCCCTTAAACCTGGAGAGTTGAGACCCATGGAATGGGTACCATGCAATATGACTTCAAAGGGTCTGCATTTGCTCACCGAACCTCACCAATCCTATCACTGCTGCTTTTATGTCGCTGTACACACGCTGGATTCTCTTTCGGAGACATATAAATCCATAGGTTTTAAGATTCTTACTAGTCAGGTATATTCTTAGGCGTTTAATATGGGGTGTTGAGTCCACTTCGTTTAGCAAGGAGTAGCTCTTGTCTATTACATATTTGGCTTATGGAACGGTATCTGTGCTAATTTCAATCTCTGGTTTTATGCAGCACCCCAACTCACCTTTCCCCTTAAGCAAGCATAAGTTGGTTCTACATTAGAGACCCTGTTCTGATTTGTAATTCAGTTCCTGTGTAGCCAAGTTTACATTCCGTATATTAGTGATATCTTATGATGTTTCTTTTTCTGTGTGACTTATTTCACTTAGAATCATCGTACCTGAATCCACTCATTATCCTGCTACGGGCCTGATGACATAGATTTCATTGCTGAGTGATATTGCATTGTACGTAAGTACCACAACTTCTTTATGCATTTTTCGCTTTCTGTGATATTGAACTTGTACTGTAAACGAGGTTCTTGTAAACAGAGCCGTCGCAAATTTTGGGGTGGCTGTGTCTTTTTGATTTTAATTTCTCTAAGCTATAGGACCATAAGTGGAAGTGTCCTAGGCTCTGTTGCTCTGTTTTTTAGATGTTTCAGGAAACACCATACACTTTTCCAGAGTGGCTGTTGGCAACTTACATCCCGCCCATCAGCATAAGAAGGCTCCCAGTTCTCCATGGCCTGTCCTGCCTTTCTGGATTTTACACTTTTTTCAGATGGCCCTTTTTCCCGGGGGGCAGTGAGACTTCATTGTAGTGCAGATTTCCTTTGCAAGCTTGCTTGGTTGGCCAAAAAGGGCGTATGCGTTTTTTCCTGAATATATTCAGGAAAAAACGCATACGCCCTTTTTGGCCAAGTGCATCATTGTGGACGTTCTGCCTCTTTTCCTATGCTTTACATGCAATTCCAGTCTACCTCCTGAAATCGGTTTCCTGCAATTCTGCCCCGCTTTCAAGTCCTCTTCGCAGCTTTACTTCAATATATTTTTGGACGATAGCTGTCATTTATAAATCTGCAGGTTTGTGAATTACAGGGCCCCTGAGCTCCTTTGTTCAACTCACTTTCTTGTGAGCTGGCCGCAACACCGCAGGATTGCTTCAGGCCCTAGTGTGGTTCTGGCATGGCACGCTGAGCCTTTGGTTAATTCCTCTTCCTGGTGGGAAATGAGAGTTAAATTTGCCCGTCCAGACACCTCCAGCTAGTCTCTCATTGGTTCTCCCTATTCCTGTTCATTTTCCGCAGAAATTGCAAACTGGGCCAAACAGGAGGTTAAAGGCACTGACTCTCCAAGTGGTGAGAGTTTTAGTATAGCATCTGGAATGTTGCACCCGGGTACCAGGGGACGAAAACTGAGACACATTTGAACACGTTTCCCGATCACACGGTGGATCATACTCTGGGTTCCACATGCATGTTTTAGCTGAAGGAAGAATCCCTTAAACCTGGAGAGTTGAGACCCATGGTATGGGTACAATGCAATATGACTTCAAAGGGTCTGCATTTGCTCACCGAGCCTCACCAATCCGATCACTGCTGCGTTTATGCCTCTGTACACACGCTTGATTCTCTTTCAGAGACATATAAATCCATAGGTTTTAAGATTCTTACTAGTCAGGTATATTCTTAGGCGTTTAATATGGGGTGTTGAGTCCACTTCGTTGAGCAAGGAGTAGCTCTTGTCTATTACATATTTGGCTTATGGAAAGGTATCTGTGTTAATTTCAATCTCTGGTTTTATGCAGCACCCCAACTCACCTTTCCCCTTAAGCAAGCATAAGTTGGTTTTCTACATTTGAGACCCTATTCTGTTTTGTAATTCAGTTCCTGTGTAGCCAAGTTTACATTCCGTGTATTAGTGATATCTTATGATGTTTCTTTTTCTGTGTGACTTATTTCACTTAGAATCATCGTACCTGAATCCACTCATTATGCTGCAACTGGCCTGATGACATAGATTTCATTGCTGAGTGATATTGCATTGTACGTAAGTACCACAACTTCTTTATCCATTTTTCGCTTTCTGCGATATTGAACTTGTACCGTAAACGAGGTTCTTGTAAACAGAGCCGTCCCAAACTTTGGGGTGGCTGTGTCTTTTTGATTTTAATTTCCCTAAGCTATAGGACCATAAGTGGAAGTGCCCTAGGCTCTGTTGCTTTGTTTTTTAGATGTTTCAGGAAACACCATACACTTCTCCAGAGTGGCTGTTGGCAATTTACATCCCGCCCATCAGCATAAGAAGGCTCCCATTTCTCCATGGCCTGTCCTGCCTTTCTGGATTTTACACTTTTCTCAGATGGCCCTTTTGACCGGGGTCAGTGAGACTTCATTGTAGTGCAGATTTCCTTTGCAAGCTTGCTTGGTTGGCGAAAAAGGGCGTATGCGTTTTTTCCTGAATATATTCAGGAAAAAACGCATACGCCCTTTTTGGCCAAGTGCATCATTGTGGACGTTCTGCCTCTTGTCCTATGCTTTACATGCAATTCCAATCTACCTCCTGAAATCGGTTTCCTGCAATTCTGCCCCGCTTTCAAGTTCTCTTGGCAGCCTTACTTCAATATATTTTTGGACGATAGCTGTCATTTATAACTCTGCAGGTTTGTGAATTACAGGGCCCCTGAGCTCCTTTCTTCAACTCGCTTTCTTGTGAGCTGGCCGCGACACCGCAGGATTGCTTCAGGCCCTAGTGTGGTTCCGGCATGGCACGCTGAGCCTTTGGTTAATTCCTCTTCCTGGTGGGAAATGAGAGTTAAATTTGCCCGTCCAGACACCTCCAGCTAGTCTCTCATTGGTTCTCCCTATTCCTGTTCCTTTTCCGCAGAAATTGCAAACTGGGCCAAACAGGATGTTAAAGGCACTGACTCTCCAAGTGGGGAGAGTGTTAGTAAAGCGTCTGGAATGTTGCACCCGAGTACCAGGGGACGAAAACTGAGACACATTTGAACACGTTTCCCGATCACACGGTGGATCATACTCTGGGTTCCACATGCATGTTTTAGCTGAAGGAAGAATCCCTTAAACCTGGAGAGTTGAGACCCATGGAATGGGTACCATGCAATATGACTTCAAAGGGTCTGCATTTGCTCACCGAACCTCACCAATCCTATCACTGCTGCGTTTATGCCGCTGTACACATGCTTGATTCTCTTTCGAAGACATAAAAATCCATAGGTTTTAAGATTCTTAGTAGTCACGTATATTCTTATGCGTCTAATATGGGGTGTTGAGTCCACTTCGTTGAGCAAGGACTAGCTCTTGTCTATTACATATTTGGCTTATGGAATGGTATCTGTGCTAATTTCAATCTCTGGTTTTATGCAGCACCCCAACTCACCATTTCCCTTAAGCAAGCATAAGTTGGTTTTCTACATTTGAGACCCTGTCCTGTTTTGTAATTCAGTTCCTGTGTAGCCAAGTTTACATTCCGTGTATTAGTGATAACTTATGATGTTTCTTTTTCTGTGTGACTTATTTCACTTAGAATCATCGTACCTGAATCCACTCATTATGCTGCTAAGGGCCTGATGACATAGATTTCGTCGCTCAGTGATATTGCACTGTAAGTAAGTACCTCAGCTTCTTTATCCATTTCTGGCTTTCTTCGATATTGAACTTGTACCGTAAATGAGGTTCTTGTAAACAGAGCCGTCCCAAACTTTGGGGTTGCTGTGTCTTTTTGATTTTAATTTCCCTAAGCTATAGGACCATAAGTTCAAGTGCCCTAGGCTCTGTTGCTTTGTTTTTTAGATGTTTCAGGAAACACCATACACTTCTCCAGAGTGGCTGTTGGCAATTTACATCCCGCCCATCAGCATAAGAAGGCTCCCAGTTCTCCATGGCCTGTCCTGCCTTTCTGGATTTTACACATTTTTCAGATGGCCCTTTTTACCGGGGTGGCAGTGTGTCTTCATTGTAGTGCAGATTTCCTTTGCAAGCTTGCTTGGTTGGCCAAAAAGGGCGTATGCGTTTTTTCCTGAATATATTCAGGAAAACACGCATACGCTCTTTTTGGCCAAGTGCATCATTGTGGACGTTCTGCCTCTTTTCCTATGCTTTACATGCAATTCCAGTCTACCTCCTGAAATCGGTTTCCTGCAATTCTGCCCCGCATTCAAGTCCTCTTGGCATCCTTACTTCAATATATTTTTGGACGATAGCTGTCATTTATAACTCTGCATGTTTGTGAATTACAGGGCCCCTGAGCTCCTTTATTCAACTCGCTTTCTTGTGAGCTGGCCGCAACACCGCAGGATTGCTTCAGGCCCTAGTGTGGTTCCGGCATGGCACGCTGAGCCTTTGGTTAATTTTTCTTCCTGGTGGGAAATGAGAGTTAAATTTGCCCGTCCAGACACCTCCAGCTAGTCTCTCATTGGTTCTCCCTATTCCTGTTCATTTTCCGCAGAAATTGCAAACTGGGCCAAACAGGAGGTTAAAGGCACTGACTCTCCAAGTGCGGAGAGTGTTAGTAAAGCGTCTGGAATGTTGCACCCGAGTACCAGGGGACGAAAACTGAGACACATTTGAACACGTTTCCCGATCACACGTTGGATCATACTCTGGGTTCCACATGCATGTTTTAGCTGAAGGAAGAATCCCTTAATCCTGGAGAGTTGAGACCCATGGAATGGGTACCATGCAATATGACTTCAAAGGGTCTGCATTTGCTCACCGAACCTCACCAATCCTATCACTGCTGCGTTTATGCCGCTGTACACACGCTTGATTCTCTTTCGGACACATATAAATCCATAGGTTTTAAGATTCTTACTAGTCAGTTATATTCTTAGGAGTTTAATATGGGGTGTTGAGTCCACTTCGTTGAGCAAGCAGTAGCTCTTGTCTATTACATATTTGGCTTATGGAAAGGTATCTGTGTTAATTTCAATCTCTGGTTTTATGCAGCACCCCAACTCACCTTTCCCCTTAAGCAAGCATAAGTTGGTTTTCTACATTTGAGACCCTATTCTGTTTTGTAATTCAGTTCCTGTCTAGCCAAGTTTACATTTCGTGTAGTAGTGATATCTTATGATATTTCTTTTTCTGTGGGACTTATTTCACTTAGAATCATCGTACCTGAATCCACTCATTATGCTGCTAAGGGCCTGATGACATAGATTTCATTGCTGAGTGATATTGCATTGTACGTAAGTACCTCAACTTCTTTATCCATTTCTCGCTTTCTGCGATATTGAACTTGTACCGTAAATGAGGTTCTTGTAAACAGAGCCGTCCCAAACTTTGGGGTGGCTGTGTCTTTTTGATTTTAATTTCCCTAAGCTATAGGACCATAAGTTCAAGTGCCCTAGGCTCTGTTGCTTTGTTTTTTAGATGTTTCAGGAAACACCATACACTTCTCCAGAGTGGCTGTTGGCAATTTACATCCCGCCCATCAGCATAAGAAGGCTCCCAGTTCTCCATGGCCTGTCCTGCATTTCTGGATTTTACACATTTTTCAGATGGCCCTTTTTACCAGGGTGGCAGTGTGTCTTCATTGTAGTGCAGATTTCCTTTGCAAGCTTGCTTGGTTGGCCAAAAAGGGCGTATGCGTTTTTTCCTGAATATATTCAGGAAAACACGCATACGCCCTTTTTGGCCAAGTGCATCATTGTGGACGTTCTGCCTCTTTTCCTATGCTTTACATGCAATTCCAGTCTACCTCCTGAAATCGGTTTCCTGCAATTCTGCCCCGCTTTCAAGTCCTCTTGGCATCCTTACTTCAATATATTTTTGGACGATAGCTGTCATTTATAACTCTGCAGGTTTGTGAATTACAGGGCCCCTTAGCTCCTTTCTTCAACTCGCTTTCTTGTGAGCTGGCCGCAACACCGCAGGATTGCTTCAGGCCCAAGTGTGGTTCCGGCATGGCACGCTGAGTCTTTGGTTAATTCCTCTTCCTGGTGGGAAATGAGAGTTAAATTTGCCCGTCCAGACACCTCCAGCTAGTCTCTCATTGGTTCTCCCTATTCCTGTTCATTTTCCGCAGAAATTGCAAACTGGGCCAAATAGGAGTTTAAAGGCACTGACTCTCCAAGTGGGGAGAGTGTTAGTAAAGCGTCTGGAATGTTGCACCCGAGTACCAGGGGACGAAAACTGAGACACATTTGAACACGTTTCCCGATCACACAGTGGATCATACTCTGGGTTCCACATGCATGTTTTAGCTGAAGGAAGAATCCCTTAAACCTGGAGAGTTGAGACCCATGGAATGGGTACCATGCAATATGAATTCAAAGGGTCTGCATTTGCTCACCGAACCTCACCAATCCTATCACTGCTGCTTTTATGTCGCTGTACACACGCTGGATTCTCTTTCAGAGACATATAAATCCATAGGTTTTAAGATTCTTACTAGTCAGGTATATTCTTAGGCGTTTAATATGGTTTGTTGAGTCCACTTCGTTGAGCAAGGAGTAGCTCTTGTCTATTACATATTTGGCTTATGGAACGGTATCTGTGCTAATTTCAATCTCTGGTTTTATGCAGCACCCCAACTCACCATTCCCCTTAAGCAAGCATAAGTTGGTTTTCTACATTTGAGACCCTGTTCTGTTTTGTAATTCAGTTCCTGTGTAGCAAAGTTTACATTCCATGTATTAGTGATAACTTATGATGTTTCATTTTCTCTGTGACTTATTTCACTTAGAATCATCGTACCTGAATCCACTCATTATGCTGCTAAGGGCCTGATGACATAGATTTCATTGCTGAGTGATATTGTATTGTACGTAATACCACAACTTATTTATCCATTTTTCGCTTTCTGCGATATTGAACTTGTACGGTAAATGAGGTTCTTGTAAACAGAGCCGTCGCAAACTTTGGGGTTGCTGTGTCTTTTTGATTTTAATTTCCCAAAGCTATAGGACCATAAGTGGAAGTGCCCTAGGCTCTGTTGCTCTGTTTTTTAGATGTTTCAGGAAACACCATACACTTCTCCAGAGTGGCTGTTGGCAATTTACATCCCGCCCATCAGCATAAGAAGGCTCCCAGTTCTCCATGGCCTGTCCTGCCTTTCTGGATTTTACACATTTTTCAGATGGCCCTTTTGACCGGGGGGGCAGTGAGACTTCATTGTAGTGCAGATTTCCTTTTCAAGCTTGCTTGGTTGGCCAAAAAGGGCGTATGCGTTTTTTCCTGAATATATTCAGGAAAAAACGCATACGCCCTTTTTGGCCAAGTGCATCATTGTGGACGTTCTGCCTCTTTTCCTATGCTTTACATGCAATTCCAGTCTACCTCCTGAAATTGGTTTCCTGCAATTCTGCCCCGCTTTCAAGTCCTCTTGGCAGCCTTACTTCAATATATTTTTGGACGATAGCTGTCATTTATAACTCTGCAGGTTTGTGAATTACAGGGCCCCTGAGCTCCTTTCTTCAACTCGCTTTCTTGTGAGCTGGCCGCGACACCGCAGGATTGCTTCAGGCCCTAGTGTGGTTCCGGCATGGCACGCTGAGCCTTTGGTTAATTCCTCTTCCTGGTGGGAAATGAGAGTTAAATTTGCCCGTCCAGACACCTCCAGCTAGTCTCTCATTGGTTCTCCCTATTCCTGTTCCTTTTCCGCAGAAATTGCAAACTGGGCCAAACAGGATGTTAAAGGCATTGACTCTCCAAGTGGGGAGAGTGTTAGTAGAACGTCTGGAATGTTGCACCCGAGTACCAGGGGACGAAAACTGAGACACATTTGAACACGTTTCCCGATCACACGGTGGATCATACTCTGGGTTCCACGTGCATGTTTTAGCTGAAGGAAGAATCCCTTAAACCTGGAGAGTTGAGACCCATGGAATGGGTACCATGCAATATGACTTCAAAGGGTCTGCATTTGCTCACCGAACCTCACCAATCCTATCACTGCTGCTTTTATGTCACTGTACACACGCTGGATTCTCTTTTGGAGACAAATAAATCCATAGGTTTTAAGATTCTTACTAGTCAGGTATATTCTTAGGCGTTTAATATGGGGTGTTGAGTCCACTTCGTTGAGCAAGCAGTAGCTCTTGTCTATTACATATTTGGCTTATGGAAAGGTATCTGTGCTAATTTCAATCTCTGGTTTTATGCAGCACCCCAACTCACCTTTCCCCTTAAGCAAGCATAAGTTGGTTTTCTACATTTGAGACCCTATTCTGTTTTGTAATTCAGTTCCTGTGTAGCCAAGTTTACATTCCGTGTATTAGTGATATCTTATGATGTTTCTTTTTCTGTGTGACTTATTTCACTTAGAATCATCGTACCTGAATCCACTCATTATGCTGCTACTGGCCTGATGACATAGATTTCATTGCTGAGTGCTATTGCATTGTACGTAAGTACCACAACTTCTTTATCCATTTTTCACTTTCTGCGATATTGAACTTGTACCGTAAACGAGGTTCTTGTAAACAGAGCCGTCCCAAACTTTGGGGTGGCTGTGTATTTTTTATTTTAATTTCCCTAAGCTATAGTCCATAAGTGGAAGTGCCCTAGGCTCTGTTGCTTTGTTTTTTAGATGTTTCAGGAAACACCATACACTTCTCCAGAGTGGCTGTTGGCAATTTACATACCGCCCATCAGCATAAGAAGGCTCCCAGTTCTCCATGATCTGTCCTGCCTTTCTGGATTTTACACTTTTTTCAGATGGCCCTTTTGACCGGGGGGCAGTGAGACTTCATTGTAGTGCAGATTTCCTTTGCAAGCTTGCTTGGTTGGCCAAAAAGTGCGTATGCGTTTTTTCCTGAATATATTCAAGAAAAAACGCATACGCCCTTTTTGGCCAAGTGCATCATTGTGGACGTTCTGCCTCTTTTCCTATGCTTTACATGCAATTCCAGTCTACCTCCTGAAATCGGTTTCCTGCAATTCTGCCCCGCTTTCAAGTCCTCTTGGCAGCTTTACTTCAATATATTTTTGGACGATAGCTGTCATTTATAACTCTGCAGGTTTGTGAATTACAGGGCCCCTGAGCTCCTTTCTTCAACTCGCTTTCTTGTGAGCTGGCCGCGACACCACAGGATTGCTTCAGGCCCTAGTGTGGTTCCGGCATGGCACGCTGAGCCTTTGGTTAATTCCTCTTCCTGGTGGGAAATGAGAGTTAAATTTGCCCTTCCAGACACCTCCAGCTAGTCTCTCATTGGTTCTCCCTATTCCTGTTCCTTTTCCGCAGAAATTGCAAACTGGGCCAAACAGGAGGTTAAAGGAACTGACTCTCCAAGTGGGGAGAGTGTTAGTAAAGCGTCTGTAATGTTGCACCCGAGTACCAGGGGACGAAAACTGAGACACATTTGAACACGTTTCCCGATCACACGTTGGATCATACTCTGGGTTCCACATGCATGTATTAGCTGAAGGAAGAAACCCTTAAACCTGGAGAGTTGAGACCCATGGAATGGGTACCATGCAATATGACTTCAAAGGGTCTGCATTTGCTCACCGAACCTCACCAATCCTATCACTGCTGCGTTTATGCCGCTGTACACACGCTTGATTCTCTTTCGGACACATATAAATCCATAGGTTTTAAGATTCTTACTAGTCAGTTATATTCTTAGGCGTTTAATATGGGGTGTTGAGTCCACTTCGTTGAGCAAGCAGTAGCTCTTGTCTATTACATATTTGGCTTATGGAAAGGTATCTGTGTTAATTTCAATCTCTGGTTTTATGCAGCACCCCAACTCACCTTTCCCCTTAAGCAAGCATAAGTTGGTTTTCTACATTTGAGACCCTATTCTGTTTTGTAATTCAGTTCCTGTGTAGCCAAGTTTACATTTCGTATAGCAGTGATACCTTATGATGTTTCTTTTTCTGTGGGACTTATTTCACTTAGAATCATCGTACCTGAATCCACTCATTATGCTGCTAAGGGCCTGATGACATAGATTTCATTGCTGAGTGATATTGCATTGTACGTAATACCACAACTTATTTATCCATTTTTCGCTTTTTGCGATATTGAACTTGTACCGTAAATGACGTTCTTGTAAACAGAGCTGTCCCAAACTTTGGGGTGGCTGTGTCTTTTTGATTTTAATTTCCCTAAGCTATAGGACCATAAGTGGAAGTAACCTAGGCTCTGTTGCTTTGTTTTCTAGATGTTTCAGGAAACACCACACACTTCTTCAGAGTGGCTGTTTGCAATTTACATCCCGCCCATCAGCATAAGAAGGCTCCCAGTTCTCCATGGCCTGTCCTGCCTTTCTGGATTTTACACATTTTTCAGATGGCCCTTTCGACCGGGGGGCAGTGAGCCTTCATTGTAGTGCAGATTTCCTTTGCAAGCTTGCTTGGTTGGCCAAAAAGGACGTATGCGTTTTTTCCTGAATATATTCAGGAAAAAACGCATACGCCCTTTTTGGCCAAGTGCATCATTGTGGACGTTCTGCCTCTTTTCCTATGCTTTACATGCAATTCCAGTCTACCTCCTGAAATCGGTTTCCTGCAATTCTGCCCCGCTTTCAAGTCCTCTTGGCAGCCTTACTTCAATATATTTTTGGATGATAGCTGTCATTTATAACTCTGCAGGTTTGTGAATTACAGGGCCCCTGAGCTCCTTTCTTCAACTCGCTTTCTTGTGAGCTGGCCGCAACACCGCAGGATTGCTTCAGGCCCTAGTGTGGTTCCGGCATGGCACGCTGAGCATTTGGTTAATTCCTCTTCCTGGTGGGAAATGAGAGTTAAATTTGCCCGTCCAGACACCTCCAGCTAGTCTCTCATTGGTTCTCCCTATTCTTGTTCATTTTCCGCAGAAATTGCAAACTGGGCCAAACAGGAGGTTAAAGGCACTGACTCTCCAAGTGGGGAGAGTGTTAGTAAAGCGTCTGGAATTTTGCACCCAAGTACCAGGGGAAGAAAACTGAGACACATTTGAACACGTTTCCCGATCACACGTTGGATCATACTCTTGGTTCCACATGAATGTTTTAGCTGAAGGAAGAATCCCTTAAACCTGGAGAGTTGAGACCCATGGAATGGGTACCATGCAATATGACTTCAAAGGGTCTGCATTTGCTCACCGATCCTCACCAATCCAATCACTGCTGCGTATATGCCGCTGTACACACGCTTGATTCTCTTTCGGAGACATATAAATTCATAGGTTTTAAGATTCTTACTAGTCAGGTATATTCTTAGGCGTTTAATATGGGGTGTTGAGTGCACTTCGTTGAGCAAGGAGTAGCTCTTGTCTATTACATATTTGGCTTATGGAATGGTATCTGTGCTTATTTCAATCTCTGGTTTTATGTAGCACCCCAACTCACCTTTCCCCTTAAGCAAGCATAAGTTGGTTTTCTACATTTGATTCCCTATTCTGTTTTGTAATTCAGTTCCTGTATATCCAAGTTTACATTCCGTGTATTAGTGATATCTTATGATGTTTCTTTTTCTGTGTGACTTATTTCACTTAGAATCATCGTACCTGAATCCACTCAGTATGCTGCTACTGGCCTGATGACATAGATTTCATTGCTGAGTGATATTGCATTGTACGTAAGTACCACATCTTCTTTATCCATTTCTCGCTTTCTGCGATATTGAACTTGTACCGTAAATGAGGTTCTTGTAAACAGAGCCGTCCCAAACTTTGGGGTGGCTGTGTCTTTTTGATTTTAATTTCCCTAAGCTATAGGACCATAAGTGGAAGTGCCCTAGGCTCTGTTGCTTTGTTTTTTAGACGTTTCAGGAAACACCATACACTTCTCCAGAGTGGTTGTTGGCAATTTACATCCCGCCCATCAGCATAACAATGCTCCCAGTTCTCCATGGCCTGTCCTGCCTTTCTGGATTTTACACTTTTTTCAGATGGCCCTTTTGACCAGGGAGCAGTGAGGCTTCATTGTAGTGCAGATTTCCTTTGCAAGCTTGCTTGGTTGCCCATAAAGTGCGTATGCGTTTTTTCCTGGATATATTCAGGAAAAAACGCATACTCCCTTTGGGGCTAACTGCATCATTGTCGATATTCTGCCGCTTTTCATGTGCTTTAAAGACGAGTCCAATCTATCTCTTGAAATCTGTTTCTTGCAATTCTGTCTTGCATTCAGATCCTCTTCTTTGCCTTACCTCAACATATTTTTGGACGTTAGTTTTCATTTATAACTCTGCAGGTTTGTTAATTGCAGTGACCCTGAGCTCCATTTTTTAAGTTGCTCTTTTGTGACCTGGCCTCAAAGCCGCAGAATTGCTTCAGGCCCTATTTTGGCTCTGGCGAGGCGGGCTGAGCCTTTTTTTAATTCTTATTCTTAATGGGAAATTAGAGTGACATGTGCCCGTCCAAACCCCTACAACTATTCTCTCATTGGTTCCCCCTCTTCCCGTTCATCCTCCTCACAATTTGCAAAATGTGTGAAACAGAAGTTTAAATGTGCTGATTCTCTAAGTGGGGAGATTCTAAGTAACGTGGGTGGAATGATGAACAGGAGCACCAGGAGAGGATAAATGAGGTGCATTTTAGACACATCTCCCGAGAACACGGTGTACAGTCCTCTGGGTTTTCCATGCATGTTTTAGCTGTAGGAAGATTCCTTGAACCTGCAGATTTGGGACCCATTGAATGGGTACCAGGTAGTATTACTTTAAAGGGTCTGCATTTCCTCACCCAACCTCACATTTCTCTTAGCGCGAACAGTTTCCAGCCTTATGTCTCATCCTGCTGTGGGTCTAGATGTGTTCAATCCATGTTGCATCACCGTCCCTGAGGAAAAGTTGTAAGAGGTTTTCTCTGTCTCTCTGTCGTTTATTTTTTTCAATTTATTACTATATTGGTTACAGCTGATTTTCAAAGCTCTGTTTCTTGCTGCTGTACATCCACTTGATTCACGTACAGAGAGACATCAATAAATTCTTTTTCAGATTCTTACCAGTCATAGATATTCTTTTCCGGTGACTTGAGTGTGCTGAGTGCAGTTCTTTTAGCTACCGTGTAGGCCTTGTTGATTATCAGTTTGGTATTTGGAATGGTATCTTTGCTAATTTCAACCTCCTGGATGATGCCTCACCCCTCCCCACCTTTCCCGTTTAGCAGCCTTACGCGTGTTTTCTACATATTTGACTATGTTTTTGTTTTGTAATTTATTTCATGTGTAGCCATTTTGGGTTCCAACTTTAAGTGATATCTTATGATATGTGTCTTTTTCTTTTTGAATTATGTCACTTAGAATGATCATACGTAACTCCTCCAGAGTTGTTACAACTGGCCATATTTCATTGATTTCCAGGCTGAGTAATATTCCACTCTACATAAGTACCACATCTCTATCCATTTTTTCCCTTCAGAGACATTTAAGTTATATCCTAGTCGAGGATCTTTTAAACAGAGAGGCAGTAAACATTGGGGTGCCTGTGTCCTCTCGATTTTTGTTTTTCCCAAGATATATGCCCATGAGTGCAAGTGCCCTATGCTCTGTAGCTCATTTTTTAGATGCTTTAGTAAACACAATACACTTCTCCAGAATGGCCGTTGGCAATATACATTTCCACTATAAGCCTCACAGGGCTCCCTCTTCTCCTTGCCCTGTCCTGCATTTCTGGTGTTTACACTTTATGAGGATGGCTCTTCTGACTGATGCGAAGTGATATCTTTTGTAGTATTGATTTCCAGTGCCCACCTGTTTGGTTGGCTAAAAAAGTGTATGCCCTTTTCTTGAATATATACAGAAAAAAACGCATACAGCCTTTTTGGCCAACTGCAATGTTGGCAATGTTCAGCCCCTTTTCTTGTGCTTAATGGCGAGTCCTTTCTACCTCCTCAAATCCCTTTCCTGCCATTCTCCCTTGCTTACCAATCCTTTTCTCTGACTTTCCTCAAGACATTTTTCAGTGATAGATATTTTCAACTCTGCAGTTTCGTGAATTTTACTGCCCCTGAGTTCCATTGTTCAACTTGTGTTTATGGGAACTGGCCACAAAGCAGTGGGATTTCCTCAAGCCCTATACTGTTTCCATGGGCAACCCTAGCCTTTGGTCAATTCGTCTTCCTGATTGGAAATTAGAGTGACATGTGCCTGTCTGAACACCTAGGACTTGTCTCTCATTGTTCCTCATCCTTCCGCTTCATCCTCTGGACAAATTCCAAACTGTACACAACAGGATGTTGACAGTGCTGATATCTCCAAGTGGGGAGACTGTTAGTAAAGACGCTGGAGGGGTGAACCCGAGCACCAGGAGATGAGGAGATGAGATGCCTTTTCCAAACTCTTCCCGATCAGACGGTATACCATCCTCTGGGTGTGACAGACACGTTTTAGCAGTAGAAAGAGTCCCATTCATGTAAGGAGAACACCAGGGCTTTTTCAAAATCAGTGTCTCCCCGAAACCCAAACTGGGGAATTTTTTAAGCTACGGCTACACATATGTTCATTAAGGGCCTTGGGAAGTAGGCAGAGTCCAAACTTTAGATGATTGAAGTCTTCAGGGTCAGAAGCACTCACCACCAGCTTCCCTTAGGTTACACTTTAACTGTCATTGATAGATGATGTCAATAAAAATATCTATTCTTTTTCCGATTATTTCCCCTTATAGCTTATTGCAAAATATTGAGTGTAGTTCCCTGTGCTATACAGTAGTTCCTTGTTGATGATCTATTTTATACATAGCAGTGTGTATGTGTTAATTCCAAACTGTTAATTTATCCCTCCTCCCACCTTTCCCCTTTGGTAATAATAAATTATAAGATTTTATACTTCTCAGAAATGGGGGAGCTGAAAGAGAGGTATCATTTTCAATGGAAAAGCATTTAAAACAAGATTGAAGCTTTAACCAAGATTATTAGATGTACATCATTGGAAAGAAATCACTTCATTTCTCTAATATTGACCTGACAAATAAGACAAACCTTTTCACTGAACTTGCTTATAATAAAGTGATGGAAATATCAAATGGAAGTGTTAGAAACATCTTATTTTACCCAAGCCTTATAAACTGTTCTATGTTAACTAGAGTTTGGCTCATACATCTGTTCATTGAAGTTACAATAGTCTCAATTTCTGTTACTGATCCTCCAGAGTGGACCCCAACAAGTGTCCCCCTGCCCAGTGTCATTGGGGCCAACAGATCTAGACTGAGTTTGGTTCACAAGCAAAGGAAACTTTATATTTTGATCAGAGAATGGAGAGGTGAGAGCATGCACTACCCCGTGGGCTGTGGGCTGGGCTGCTGTGTAGAGATCCTGTCAGAGTCAGTGGGAGGGAGGGGGCGGAGCTCTCGAGGGCCGGGTTGGCTGCAGCTCAGGCTCTATATCTCGGAGTCTGCACTGGGCCCCAGGAGCTGAGGTGTCGACCCAGCCATTCTGCACTAGGAAATCTGGTCTGAAGTGCCGGGTGTGGAACCTCTGCATGCGGGACCCTAGGAGCACGTAAAATTAGACAAAGCACAAAGGATAAAAAAGGTCAGACTTGACTTTATTGCCCAGATTCTATTTTTATCTCCCAGGGATTTTTCATGGGCTTTGCTGGGGACAAACTCCTCCTCTGCCTTTTGTCCCGTTCCTCATTCTTGGAGTGCTGAGGGTGCAGACCCTTCTTCTGTAACTGCTGAGTGCTGAGTTGGGAGCCCTCATACCAGGGGACGAGGGTCAGAACTTCTCCCCAGCAGCCTCCAGGTGACGTTGATTGGCCCCAGGACCCCTGCCTCCCTGCTCGTCCACCTGAGCACCAGCATTGGAAGTGTTATAGATTCTAATGACCTTTAAGGGTCCAGGAAAGAGATGTGCAGAGACGCTGTGGGGGCCGGTTTCACCCCGCCCCACATTTGTTTGGCCACCTTAGGCTGACCGTTTCTGCCAGCCTAGATGCTCTGACCAGTAGTCTGCTCTTTCTTCAATTAGGCCCCTGAATTAACGTAAAAACAGCACCAGGTGTCAGAGCCCTGCCCGCTCAACTCCCAGACAGTCCAGGGTCAGTGGTGATCAAGGACCATGATGGCCACTGAGTCAACAGCCTTTTGAAGTAAACAGGAGTCCAGCCAGTCTTATTGGCCACCATCATCACGGTGTCTGTAGGCTTTTCTATGGTGACAGTGTGATATACGGTTCCCCCACCAAGATTATTGGCTCCCCTGTGGGTGCAATAAGTCCTGCAAGCAGTAGTCTACTCCTTCGGGACACACTATTGTTGTTTTATGAGAGAAACTCCAGGTCAAGTGATGTTCACACGAGTCGTCATGGTGCCCTGCTGCCCCCGGTTATCTCTCTGGATGTTGGAGTTGGAGAGCCTCCTCACTCGAGGTCGGTGTGCCCACGGAGCGAACCCTGCAACTTCAGGGCATGGTTGGTGATTAGGATCACCACGTGGGGTCCTTTTCCCTTAGGAGGGAGGTGGCCTTTTGGGCTGCTGATTTCCAGGGTTTTAGATACCGCCAGTATCTTGGCCAGATGTGGCAGTGGGCCAAGCCCCTTGGTGACTGTAGTTTATCCTACCTGGATGGCATTCTTGCGTTGTTCCATTTCAAGTGGTCCCAGTTTTTGCACTAATTCTCCAATGGCGATTCACCTTTCACCGGGAATGGAAAGGTCAAAGGGTTTAGCTCAATTAGGGAGTTCCAGGGCAAGGGTCTGAATTGACTGCTCTTTCCATTCTTGAAAGGCCACTTCTGGATTCTGTTCAAAAGGATCGTCATCTTTTCCTTTCAGTGTTTCATATAGAGGCCCAGCTAGTAGACTGTAGTTAGGGATCCAGAAGCAGCAAACCCTGGCCTCCCCAGGAACCCCTAAGCTGTCTTCTCGTTTTAGAAAGGGGTAAGGCTGCAAATGGTTTCCTCTCTTTCCTGGGATGGGCTTCTCCGACCTTGTGTGAGAATGAAGCCCAGGCAGGTCACCACAGTCTGTGATATTTGAGCTTTTCTTGGACAACTTCTATCCTTTATTGGCTTGGTAGTTCAGAGGCCTCCTAAGTAGGGCTGGCAATCAGAATGTCGTCTGCATATTGAAGGAGGGTTTCCTTTTCCAGAGGTAGAACTTTTCGGTCTTTAGCTAAGCTTTCCCCAAAGATGGGGTGGGAATTTTTGAACCCTTGGGGCAAGACGGCCCGGAAGTATTGTTTTAGTTGTATGTTGAGTCCTGCCACTCACAAGCCAAAATTTCTTGTGACTCTGGGACTAATGGAATACAAAAGAAGGCATCATTGAAGACTAATACAGAATACCATGTCCTGGTGGTTGGTAGAATGACCAGCAGGGTGTAGGAATTAGGAGCAACTGGAGGTATATCCTCGGTGGCTTCACTGACTGTCCTGACATCCTTTACCAGGTCCCCAGCAGCCCATGGGGCTCTCGTGGTCAGGCCAATCCCAGGATATGGAGCTCTCCTGGGCAGGTACCCCACCCCCAACCCAGCCCACGGGGCTCTTGTGGTCAGGCCCCTCCCAGGATACAGAGCTACCCTTGCAGGTACCGTGGCAGGGCTGGGCACACAGGAACCGTGCACATAGCCCTCATTGAAGAGCACTCCAAGCTCACCTGTCGCTCAGAGCTGACACAGAGCACCTCAGAGCAGGACTTGGACTAACAAACAGCAGCTCCGACAGGTCTGTGACCCTGGGCATCACTCTGTGTGGCCTCCCTCCACCTGGTCTTCCAGAGACTTCCACTGCACCCGGGGCACCAGGCCTCTGTCTCCAACCACCACCCACCCCTCCTCTCCCTGACTCCTGGGTTCCTCTCATTAAGAGAGGGTTTTCTTGAAGTTGTCTCCCACTCATGGGCCAGATAAAAATGATTAGAAAACAAGCCAAAGCTGCAGCCCCTTGTCTATCCTGACTCTCAGGAGCCCACACCTGTTCCTTGGACCTGGCCGGTTCAGCAAGTTCCATTTTCTGCAACTGTGAGCCCCTGAGGGGTGATGATTGGCTGACCTGGGCAGCCTTACGGTGCCGGCCAGCCCTCCCCAGGTGTGCCTGGGTTGAGATCAATATAAATACCACTCCAGGCAGCAAGAGCCCCTGCAGCTGTGTCTGACGCCATTTTCTCTGCCCTGTCAGCAGTCTCGGGGCTGGGCTGGTGGGAGGGAGTGAGAGGCCACGGCTTTGTGGGTGGCCCAGTGTGAGTGGGGCTCTGCTGGACTTTCTGCAGCAGTTGCCAGGCTGCCACCTGCTAAAGAAGAGGATGTGTCACCCATACCTGCTGCTGGAATTGCTCCCTGGGCAGAGGTGAGGAAGGAAAAAAGCAGTGGGGGCAGGGACAGGACGGGTATCTCAGGCAGGGAAATGGAAATCTTCCAGAAGAGCACCCAGGGCCAGGACCATCCTGGCTGGCCTGCAGGCACCAAGTCAGCTGGCATGCTGTCACTCGTGTGGCTCCATGGCCCTTCCTCTAGGCTTTCAAGTCCTTGTATATATTCAGGTGTTTTACCTGGGAAGGGTGGGAACAGTTCAGCAGCAACTGGCCTGGGGCTCAGCTCACGTTTACTCACAGATGCCTCGGCACGGTGCCCCAGCTTTGCAATGAGGACGCTTGTTGTGTGGGGGCTGCTGGCTGAATGGGAGATGATTCCCCACCACTGACCAACTTCAGAATTGTTTACAACTGGAGCAAGTGCCCTGATACGGTTTCCTCTGAGTAACTGGTGGGTTCTGTTTTTTTTTCTCTTTTTCGTTTTTGGTTCAAGGTAGATTTTATTCCTCTTTTTTGTATTTACAGATATAAGCATGGAAATAATTTATTCATATAAATACATGTATGTGAAGGGAATAATTGTTTTTTCTGTTTTATTTTTTAAATTTTATTTCTTTTTAATTTTGAATTTTATTTTATATTTTTATACAGCAGGTTCTTATTGGTTATCTATTTTATACATATAAATGTTTACATGCCAATCCCAATCTCTCAACTCCTCCCACCACCACCACCCCCAAGAGCTTTCCCCCCTTGTTGTCCATACGATTGTTGTCTACATCTGTTGCTCTAGTTATGCCTTGCAAAATGGTTAATCTGTACAGTTTTTCTAGGTTCCACATATATGCATGAATATACAAGATTTGTTTTTCTCTTTCTGACTTACTTCACTCTGTATGACAGTCTCTAGATCCATCGACGTCTCTACAAATGACCCAATTTCATTCCTTTCATGGCTTAGTAATATTCCATTTTATATATGTACCACATCTTTATGCATTCGTCTGTCTGTGGGCATTTAGGTTGCTTCCATTACCTCGATATTGTAAATAGTGATGCAATGAACATTACGGTGAATGTCTCTTTTTGATTTATGGTTTTGTCTGGGTATATGTCCAGTACTGGGATTGCTGTATCATATGGTAATTCTATTATTAGTTTCTTAAGAAACTCCATATTGTTCTCCATAGTGACTGTACCAATTTATATTCCCAACAATAGTGGAAGAGGCTTCCTTTTCTCCACACCCTTTCCAGCACTTGTTGTTTGTAGATTTTCAGATGATGCCCATTCTAACAGGTGTGAGGTGATACCTCATTGTTGAGTCCATTTCGATGAACAAGGGGTAGGTCTTGTCTATTACATATTTGGCTTATGGAACGGTATCTGTGCTAATTTCAAACTCTGGTTTTATGCAGCACCCCAACTCAGCTTTCCCCTTAAGCAAGCATAAGATGGTTTTCTAAACTTGAGACCCTGTTCTGTTTTGTAATTCAGTTCATGTGTAGCCAAGTTTACATTCCGTGCATTAGTGATACCTTATGATGTTTCTTTTTCTGTGTGACTTATTTCACTTAGAATCATCGTGCCTCAATCCACTCATTATGCTGGTACCGGCCTGGTGACACAGATTTCATTGCTGAGTGATATTGCATTGTACATAAGTACCACAACTTCTTTATCCAGTTTTTGCTGTCTGTGATATTGAACTTGTACCGTAAACGAGGTTCTTGTAAACAGAGCCGTCCCAAATTTTGGGGTGGCTGTGTCTTTTTGATTTTAATTTCCCTAAGCTATAGGACCATAAGTGGAAATGCCCTAGACTCTGTTGCTTTGTTTTTCAGATGTATCAGGAAACACCATACACTTCTCCAGAGTGTCTGTTTGCAATTTACATCCCGCCCATCAGCATAACAAGGCTCCTTTTTCCCCATGGCCTGTCTTGCCTTTCTGGATTTTACACTTTTTTCAGATGGCCCTTTAGACCGGGGGGAAGTGACACTTCATAGTAGTTCGGATTTCCATTGCAAGCTTGCTTGGTTTGCCAAAAAGTGTGTATGTGCTTTTTCCTGAATATATTCAGGAACAAACTCATACGCCCTTTTTTGCCAAGTGCATCATTGTCGATGTTCTGCCTCTTTTCCTATGCTTTAAATGCAAATCCAGTCTACCTCCTGAAATCGGTTTCCTGAAATTCTGCCCCGCTTTCAAGTCCTCTTCGCAGCCTTACTTCAAAATATTTTTGGACGTTATCTGTCATTTATAACTCTGCAGGTTTGTGAATTACAGGGCCCCTGAGCTCCTTTCTTCAACTCGCTTTCTTGTGAGCTGGCCGCAAACCCGCAAGACTGCTTCAGGCCCTAATCTGCTTCTGGCAGGGCACGCTGAGCCTTTGGTTAATTCCTCTTCCTGGTGGGAAATACGTGTTAAATATGCCCGTCCAGACACCTACCTCACTCTCAACCCCTTGGTGATGTGGGTCCTCTGGTTTGTGGCCACCTTTGCTGGGTTCCTCACCTTTCGATGATGTGGCCCCACTAGTGTGAGGACACTCCTGCCTGGTTCTCATCCACGTGGTTATGTGGACCCCCTGGTGAGAGTCTGTTCCTGGCTGTGTTCCTCACCTTTCTGTGAGGGAGACCCTCTGCTGATAGGTCACTCCTGCATGGCTGGCACACATTGCCTTGGTGAAGTCAGCCGTGTGGTGGCGGTAGGAGCGTGCTGGGAATCTCCTCCCCCCGGTGATGAGGGCCCTCTTGCGTCAAGCCCTAACTGCTGGGCTCACCAACTTTTCTTAGTGAGCCCAGTGATGCTTGGGCACTCCTCTTAGGATCCCATCTCCATGGGGATGTGGGCCTTCTGCTCTGAGGTCCCAACGGCTGGGTTGTTCACATTTTCATGATGTGGGCTCTCTGGTGTTAGTTCACTGTGGCCTGGATCCCATAGCCTCTGTGCTCTTGGCTGCCTGTTGGGAGGTTCCAACTGCTGGATTCCTCACTTTTTTAATTTTTTAGGCCCTCTGTTGTGAGGATCCTCCTGCCTGCCTCACTCCCAGCCCCTTCGTGATGTGTGTCGTCTGGTTTGAGGCCACATGTGCTGGGTTCCTCACCTTTCGATGATGTGGGACCAATGGTCTTAGGAGACTCCTGCCTGGTTCACATCCCCTTGGTGATGTGGGCCCTCTGTTGAGAGTCTGATCCTGGCTGGGTTCCTCACCCATCTGTGAGGTGGGCCGTCTGCTGTGAGGTCACTCCTGCCTGGCTTGCTCACCTCGCCTTGTGGACGTGAGCCCTCTGGTGGCACTTGGAGCCTGCTGGGAGCCTCCTCCCCTCGGTGATGAGGGCCCTCTGGCGTCAGGCCCTAACTGCTGGGCTCCCCACATTTTGTGATGTGCGCCCAGTGGTGCGAGGACACTCCAGCCAGGTTCACATCCCCATTGGGATGTGGGCCTTCTGCTCTGAGGTCTCAGCGTCTGGGTTGCTCACAGTTTCATGATGTGGGCTCTCTGCTGTTAGTTCACTCCTGCCTGCATCCCATAGCTTCTGTGCTCTCGGCCGCCTGCTGGGAGGTTCCAACTGCTGGATTCCTCACCTTTCTTATTCTTTGGGCCCTCTGTTTTTAGGCTACTCCTGCCTGCCTCACTCCCATTCCCTTTGTGATATGTGTCCTCTGATTTGAGGCCACATGTGCTGGGTTCCGCACCTTTCGATGATTTGGCCCCACTGGAGGGAAGACAGCCCTGACTGGTTCCCATCCCCTTGCTGATGTGGGCCCTCAGGTGAGAGTCTGATCCTGGCTGGTTTCCTCACCCTTCTGTGAGGTGGGCCCTCTGCTGTGAGGTCAATCATGCCTGTCTGGCACACGTCACCTTGGCGACGTGGGCCCTCTGGTGGCAGTTGGAGTGTGCTGGGATCCTCCTCCCCTCGGTGATGAGGGCCCTCTTGCATTAGGTCATAACGGCTGGGCTCCCCACATTTTCTGATGTGCGCCAAGTGAGTGAGGACACTCTTGCCAGGTTCCCATCCCCATGGGGATATGGGCCTTCTGCTCTGAGGTCAAAACGGCTGGCTTGCTCACAGTACCATGATGTGGGCCCTCTGCTGTGAGTTCACTCCGGCAAGGATCCCTTATCATCGGTGCTCTGAGCCGCCTGCTGGGTGGTTCCAACTGCTGGATTCCTCAACTTTTTTATTCTATGTGCCCTCTGTTGTGAGGCTCCTCATGCCTGCCTCACTGCCAGCCCCTTGGTGATGACTGTCCTATGGCTTGAGGCCACATGTGCTGCGTTCCTCACCTTTCGATGATGTGACCCCACTCGTGTGAGGACACTCCTGCCTGGTTCCCATACCCTTGGTGAGGTGGGCCCTCTGGCGAGAGTCTAATCCTGGCTGGGTTCCTCAACGTTCTGTGAGGTAGGCCCTCTGCTGTGAGGTCACTCCTGCCTGGCTGGCACACGTCACCTTGGAGACGTGAGCCCTCTGGTGGCAGTTGGAGCGTGCAGGGTGCCTCCTTCTCTCGGTGATGACGGCCCTCTGGCATCAGGCCCTAAATGGTGGGCTCCCCACATTTTCTGATGTGCGCCCAGTGATGCGAGGACACTCCAGCCAGGTTCCCATTCCCATGGGGATGTGGGCCTTCTGCTCTGAAGTCCCAATGGCTGGGTTGTTCACAGTTTCATGATGTGGGCTCTCTGCTGTTAGTTCACTCTGGCCTGGATGCCATAGACTCTGTGCTCTGGGCCGCCTGCTGGGAGGTTCCAACTGCTCGATTCCTCAACTTTTGTATTCTATGGGTCCTGTGTTGCGATGCTCCTCCTGCCTGCCTCACTCACAACCCCTTCGAGATGTGGGTCCTCTGGTTTGAGGCCACATGTGCTGGGTTCCGCAACTTTCAATGATGTGGCTCCACTGGTGTGAGGACACTCCTGCCTGGTTCCCATCCCCTTGGTGATGTGGGCCTTCTGGTGACAGTCTTATCCTGGCTGGGTTCCTCACTCTTCTGTGAGGTAGGCCCTCTGCTGTGAGGTCAAACCTGCCTGACTTGCACACATCACCTTGGCAACGTGGGCCCTCTGTTGGCACATGGAACCTGCTGGGAGCCTCCTCCCCTCAGTGATGACGGTCCTCTAGCATCAGGCCCTAACTGCTGGGCTCCCCACGTTTTCTGATGTGAGCCCAGTGATGCCAGGACACTCCTGTCAGGTTCCCATCCCCATGGGGATGTGGGCCTTCTGCTCTGAGGTCCCAACGCCTGGGTTGCTCACAGTTTCATGATGTGGGCTCTCTGCTGTTAGTTCACTCCTGCCTGCATCCCATAGCTTCTGTGCTCTCGGCCGCCTGCTGGGAGGTTCAAAATGCTGGATTCCTCACCTTTTTTATTCTTTGGGTCCTCTGTTTTTAGGCTACTCCTACCTGCCTCACTCCCATCCCCTTTGTGATGTATGTCCTCTGATATGAGGCCGCATGTGCTGGGTTCCTCACCTTTCGATGATGTGGCCCCACTGGTGGGAGGACAGCCCTGACTGGTTCCCATCCCCTTGGTGTTGTGGGTCCTCTGGCGAGAGTCTCATCCTGCCTCGGTTCCTCACCCTTCTGTGAAATAGGCCCTCTGCTGTGAGGTCACTACTGCCTGGCTGGCGCATGCCACCTTGTAGACGTGGGCCCTCTGTTGGCAGTTGGAACCTGCTGGGAGTCTCCTCCCCTCAGTTATGAGGGCCCCCTGGCGTCAGGCCCTAACTGCTGGGCTCCTAACATTTTCTGATATGTGCTAAGTGGTGCGAGGCCACTCCTGCCAGGTTCCCATCCCAATGGGGATGTGGGCCTTCTGTTCTGTGGTCCCAACGGCTGGACTGCTCACAGGTTCATGATGTGGGCCCTCTGCTGTGAGTTCACTGCGGCCTGGATCTCATAGCCTCGGTGCTCTGGGCCGCTTGCTGGGAGGTTCCAACTGCTGGATTCCTCAACTTTTATATTCTATGGACCCTGTGTTGTGAGGCCGGTCCTGCCAGCCTCATTCCGAACTCCTTGGTGATGTGGTTCCTCTGGTTTGAGGCTACATGTGCTGGGATCCTCACCTTTCGATGATGTTGTCCCACTGGTGTGGGGACACTCCTGCCTGGTTCCCATCCCCTTGGTGATGTGGGCCCTCTGGTGAGAGTCTGATCCTGGCTGTGTTCCTCACCCTTCTGTGAGGTGGGCCCTCTGCTGTGAGGTCACTCCTGCCGGGCTGGCACACATCGCCTTGGTGACGTTGGCCCTCTGGTGGCAGCTGGAGCCTGCTGGGAACCTCGTCCCCTCGGTGATGAGTGCAGTCTAGCGTCAGGCCCTAACTTCTGAGCACCCCACGTTTTCTGATGTGAGCCCAGTGATGCCAGGACACTCCTGTCATGTTCCCATCACCATGGGGATGTGGGCCTTCTGCTCTGAGGTCCCAATGTCTGGGTTGCTCACAGTTTCATGATGTGGGCTGTCTGGTGTTAGTTCACTCTGGCCTGGATCCCCTAGCCTCTGTGCTCTGGGCCGCCTGCTGGGAGGTTCCAACTGCTGGATTCCTCACCTTTCTTATTTTTGGGCCCTCTGTTGTGAGGCTCCTCCTGCCTGCCTCACTCCCAGCCCCTTGGTGATGGGTGTCCTATGGTTTGAAGCCACATGTTCTGGGTTCCTCACCTTTAGATGATGTGGCCCTATTCATGTGAGGACACTCCTGCCTGGTTCCAATCCATTTGGTGATGTGGGCCCTCTGGTGCGAGTCTGATCCTGACTGGGTTCGTCACACTTCTCTGAGGTGGGCCCTCTGCTGTGAGGTCATTCGTGCCTGGTTGGCACACATCGCCTTGGCGACGTCAGCCCTCTGGTGGCAGTTGGAGCCTGCTGGGAGCCTCCTTCCCTTGGTGATGAGGGTCCTCTGGTGTCAGACCCTAACTGCTGGTCTCCCAAAATTTTCTGATATGTTCTCAGTGGTGCGAGGACACTCCTACCAGATTTATATCCCCATGGGGATGTGAGCCTCGTGCTCTGAGGTCCCAATGGCTGGGTTGCTCAGTTTCATGACATAGGCCCTCTTCTGTGAGTTCACTGTGACCTGGATCCCATAGCCTCGGTGTTCTGGGCCGCCTGCTGGGAGGTTCCAACTGCTGGATTCCTCACTTTTTTATTCTATGGGCCCAGTGTTGTGAGGCTACTCCTGCCTGCCTCACTCCGAGGCCCTTGGTGATGTGGGTCCTCTGGTTTGAGGACACATGTGCTGAGTACCTCACCTTTCAATGATGTGGCCCCACTGGTGTGAAGACACTCCTGCCTGGTTCCCAATCCCTTGGTGATGTGGGCCCTCTGGTGAGAGTCTGATGTTGGCTGGGATTCTCACCCTTATGTGAGGTGGGACCTCTGCTGTGAGGTAACTCCTGCCTGGCTTGCTCACGTTGCCTTGGCAACGTGAGCCCTCAGGTGGCAGTTGGAGCCTGCTGGGAATTTACTCCCCTCGGTTATGAGAGCTCTGGATAAAACACATATGCCCTTTTTTGCCAAGTGCATTATTTTCCAAGTTCTGTCTCTTTTCCTATGCTTCAAGAGTGACTCCCGTGTACCTTCTGAAATCAGTTTCCAGCAATTCTGCCCCGCATTCAAGTCTTCTTCGCAGCCTTACTTCAGTATAATTTTGGATGATACCTGTCATTTATAACTCTGCAGGTTTGTGAATTACAGTGCCCCTGAGCTCCTTTCTTCAACTTGCATTCTTGTGAGCTGGCCGCAAAACCGCAGGATTGCTTCAGGCCCTAGTGTGGTTCCGGCATGGCACGCTGAGCCTTTGGTTATTTCCTCTTCCTGGTGGGAAATGAGAGTTAAATTTGCCCGTCCAGACACCTCCAGCTAGTCTCTCATTGGTTCTCCCTATTCCTGTTCATTTTCCGCCGAAATTGTAAACTGGGCCAAACAGTAGGTTAAAGGCACTGACTCTCCAAGTGGGGAGAGTGTTAGTAAAGCGTCTGGAATGTTGCACCCGAGTACCAGGGGACGAAAACTGAGACACATTTGAACACGTTTCCCGATCACACGGTGGATCATACTCTGGGTTCCACATGCATGTTTTAGCTGAAGGAAGAATCCCTTAAACCTGGAGAGTTCAGACCCATGGAATGGGTACCATGCAATATGACTTCAAAGGGTCTGCATTTGCTCACCGAACCTCACCAATCCTATCAGTGCTGTGTTTATGCCGCTGTACACACGCTTGATTCTCTTTCAAAGACATATAAATCCATAGTTTTTAAGATTCTTTCTAGTCAGGTATATTCTTAGGCGTTAAATATGGGGTGTTGAGTCCACTTCGTTGAGCAAGGAGTAGCTCTTGTCTATTACATATTTGGCTTATGGAACGGTATCTGTGCTAATTTCAATCTCTGGTTTTATGCAGCACCACAACTCACCTTTTTCCTTAAGCAAGCATACCTCGGTTTTCTACATTTCAGACCCTGTTCTGTATTGTAACTCAGTTCCTGTGTAGCCAAGTTTACATTCCGTGTAGTAGTGATATCTTATGATGTTTCTTTTTCTGTGTGACTTATTTCACTTAGAATCATCGTACCTGAATCCACTCATTATGCTGCTACTGGCCTGATGACGTAGATTTCATTGCTGAGTGATATTGCATTGTACGTAAGTACCACAACTTCTTTATCCATTTTTCGCTTTCTGCGATATTGAACTTGTACCGTAAACGAGGTTCTTGTAAACAGAGCCGTCCCAAACTTTGGGGTGGCTGTGTCTTTTTGATTTTAATTTCCCTAAGCTATAGGACCATAAGTGTAAGTGCCCTAGGCTCTGTTGCTTTGTTTTTTAGATGTTTCAGGAAACACCATACACTTCTCCAGAGTGGCTGTTGGCAATTTACATCACACCCATCAGTATAACAAGGCTCCCAGTTCTCCATGGCCTGTCCTGCCTTTCTGGATTTTACACTTTTTTCAGATGGCCCTTTTGACCGGGGGGCAGTGAGACATCATTGTAGTGCAGATTTCCTTTGTAAGCTTGCTTGGTTGGCCGAAAACTGCGTATGCGTTTTTTCCTGAATATATTCAGGAAAAAACCCATACGTCCTTTTTGGCCAAGTGCATCATTGTGGACGTTCTGCCTCTTTTCCTATGCTTTACATGCAATTCCAGTCTACCTCCTGAAATCGCTTTCCTGTAATTCTGCCCCGCTTTCAAGTCCCCTAGGCAGCCTTACTTCAATATATTTTCGGACGATAGCTGTCATTTATAACTCTGCAGGTTTGTGAATTACAGTGCCCCTGAGCTCCTTTTTTCAACTCGCTTTCTTGTGAGCTGGCCGCAACACCACAAGATTGCTTCAGGCCCTAGTGTGGTTCCAGCATGGCACGCTGAGCCTTTGGTTAATTCCTCTTCCTGCTGGGAAGTGAGAGATAAATTTGCCCGTCCAGACACCTCCAGGTAGTCTCTCATTGGTTCTCCCGATTCCTGTTCATTTTCCGCAGAAATTGCAAACTGGGCCAAACAGGAGGTTAAAGGCACTGACTCTCCAAGTGGGGAGAGTGTTAGTAAAGCGTCTGGAATGTTGCACCCAAGTACCAGGAGACGAAAACTGAGACACATTTGAACACGTTTCCCGATCACACGGTGGATCATACTCTGGGTTCCACATGCATGTTTTAGCTGAAGGAAGAATCCCTTAAACCTGGAGAGTTGAGACCCCTGGAATGGGTACCATGCAATATGACTTCAAAGGGTCTGCATTTGCTCACCGAACCTCACCAATCCTATCACTGCTCCGTTTATGCCGCTGTACACACGCTTGATTCTCTTTCGGAGACATATAAATCCATAGGTTTTAAGATTCTTACTATTCAGTTATATTCTTAGGCGTTTAATATGGGGTGTTGAGTCCACTTCGTTGAGCAAGGAGTAGCTCTTGTCTATTACATACTTGGCTTATGGAATGGTATCTGTGCTAATTTCAATCTCGTGTTTTATGCAGCACCCCAACTCACCTTTCTCCTTAAGCAAGCATAAGTTGGTTTTCTACATATGAGACCCTGTTCTGTTTTGTATTTCAGTTCCTGTGTAGCCAAGTTTACATTCCGTGTATTAGTGATATCGTATGAAGTTTCTTATTCTGTGTGACTTATTTCACTTAGAATCATCGTACCTGAATCCACTCATTATGCTGCTACGGGCCTGATGACACAGATTTCATTGCTGAGTGATATTGCATTGTACGGAACTACCACAACTTTTTTATCCATTTTTCGCTTTCTGTGATATTGAACTTGTACCATAAACGAGGTTCTTGTAAACAGAGTTGTCCCAAACTTTGGGGTGGCTGTGTCTTTTTGATTTTAATTTCCCTAAACTATAGGCCCATAAGTGGAAGTGCCCTATGCTCTGTTGCTTTGTTTTTTAGATGTTTCAGGAAACACCATACACTTCTCCAGAGTGGCTGTTGGCTATTTACATACCCCCATCAGCATAACAAGGCTCCCAGTTCTCCATGGCCTGTCCTGCCTTTCTGGATTTTACACTTTTTTCAGATGGCCCTTTTGACCGGGGGGCAGTGAGACATCATTGTAGTGCAGATTTCCTTTGTAAGCTTGCTTGGTTGGCCGAAAAGTGCGTATGCGTTTTTTCCTGAATATATTCAGGAAAAAACCCATACGTCCTTTTTGGCCAAGTGCATCATTGTGGACGTTCTGCCTCTTTTCTTATGCTTTACATGCAATTCCAGTCTACCTCCTGAAATCGGTTTCCTGCAATTCTGCCCCGCTTTCAAGTCCTCTTGGCAGCCTTACTTCTATATATTTTTGGACAATAGCTGTCATTTATAACTATGCATGTTTGTGAATTACAGTGCCCCTGAGCTCCTTTCTTCAACTCACTTTCTTGTGAGCTGGACGCAACACCTCAAGATTGCTTCAGGCCCTAGTGTGGTTCCGGCATGGCACGCTGAGCCTTTGGTTAATTCCTCTTCCTGGTGGGAAATGAGAGTTAAATTTGCCCATCCAGACACCTCCGGCTAGTCTCTCATTGGTTCTCCCTATTCCTGTTCATCTTCCGCAGAAATTGCAAACTGGGCCAAACAGGAGGTTAAAGGCACTGACTCTCCAAGTGGGGAGAGTGTTAGTAAAGCGTCAGGAATGTTGCAGCCGAGTACTAGGGGACGAAAACTGAGATACATTTGAACACATTTCCCTATCACGCGGTGGATCATACTCTGGGTTGCACATGCATGTTTTAGCTGAAGGAAGAATCGCTTAAAACTGGAGAGTTGAGACCCATGGAATGGGTACCATGAAATATGACTTCAAAGGGTCTGCATTTGCTCACCGGACCTCACAATCCTGTCACTGCTGTGTTTATGCCGCTGTACACACGCTTGATTCTCTTTTGGAGACATATAAATCCATAGGTTTTAAGATTCTTACTAGTCAGGTATATTCTTAGGCGTTTAATATGGGGTGTTGAGTCCAATTCGTTGAGCAAGGAGTAGCTCTTGTCTATTACATATTTGGCTTATGGAACGGTATCTGTGCTAATTTCAATCTCTGGTTTTATGCAGCACCCCAACTCACCTTTCCCCTTAAGCAAGCATATGTTGGTTCTACATTAGAGACCCTGTTCTGATTTGTAATTCAGTTCCTCTGTAGCCAAGTTTACATTCCGTATATTAGTGATATCTTATGATGTTTCTTTTTCTGTGTGACTTATTTCACTTAGAATCATCGTACCTGAATCCACTCATTATGCTGCTACGGGCCTGATGACATAGATTTCATTGCTGAGTGATATTGTATTGTACGTAATACCACAACTTATTTATCCATTTTTCGCTTTCTGCGATATTGAACTTGTACGGTAAATGAGGTTCTTGTAAACAGAGCCGTCGCAAACTTTGGGGTTGCTGTGTCTTTTTGATTTTAATTTCCCTAACTATAGGACCATAAGTGGAAGTGCCCTAGGCTCTGTTGCTTTGTTTTTTAGATGTTTCAGGAAACACCATACACTTCTCCAGAGTGGCTGTTGGCAATTTACATCCCGCCCATCAGCATAAGAAGGCTCCTGGTTCTCCATGGCCTGTCCTGCCTTTCTGGATTTTACACATTTTTCAGATGGCCCTTTTGACCGGGGGGGCAGTGAGACTTCATTGTAGTGCAGATTTCCTTTGCAAGCTTGCTTGGTTGGCCAAAAAGGGCGTATGCGTTTTATCCTGAATATATTCAGGAAAAAACGCATACGCCCTTTTTGGCCAAGTGCATCATTGTGGACGTTCTGCCTCTTTTCCTATGCTTTACATGCAATTCCAGTCTACCTCCTGAAATCGGTTTCCTGCAATTCTGCCTCGCTTTCAAGTCCTCTTGGCAGGCTTACTTCAATATATTTTTGGACGATAGCTGTCATTTATAACTCTGCAGGTTTGTGAATTACAGGGCCCCTGAGCTCCTTTGTTCAACTCACTTTCTTGTGAGCTGGCCGCAACACCGCAGGATTGCTTCAGGCCCTAGTGTGGTTTCGGCATGGCTCGCTGAGCCTTTGGTTAATTCCTCTTCCTGGTGGTAAATGAGAGTTAAATTTGCCCGTCCAGACACCTCCAGCTAGTCTCTCATTGGTTCTCCCTATTCCTGTTCATTTTCCGCAGAAATTGCAAACTGGGCCAAACAGGAGGTTAAAGGCACTGACTCTCCAAGTGGGGAGAGTGTTAGTAAAGCCTCTGGAATGTTGCACCCGAGTACCAGGGGACGAAAACTGAGACACATTTGAACACGTTTCCCGATCACACGGTGGATCATACTCTGGGTTCCACATGCATGTTTTAGCTGAAGGAAGAATCCCTAAAACCTGGAGAGTTGAGACCCATGGTATGGGTACCATGCAATGTGACTTCAAAGGGTCTGCATTTGCTCACCGAGCCTCACCAATCCGATCGCTGCTGCGTTTATGCCTCTGTACACACGCTTGATTCTCTTTCAGAGACATATAAATCCATAGGTTTTAAGATTCTTACTAGTCAGGTATATTCTTAGGCGTTTAATATGGGGTGTTGAGTCCACTTCCTTGAGCAAGCAGTAGCTCTTGTCTATTACATATTTGTCTTATGGAAAGGTATCTGTGTTAATTTCAATCTCTGGTTTTATGCAGCACCCCAACTCACCATTCCCCTTAAGCAAGCATAAGTTGGTTTTCTACATTTGAGACCTTATTCTGTTTTGTAATTCAGTTCCTGTGTAGCCAAGTTTACATTCCGTGTATTAGTGATATCTTATGATGTTTCTTTTTCTGTGTGACTTATTTCATTTAGAATCATCGTACCTGAATCCACTCATTATGCTGCTACTGGCCTGATGACATAGATTTCATTGCTGAGTGATATTGCATTGTACGTAAGTACCACAACTTCTTTATCCATTTTTCGCTTTCTGCGATATTGAACTTGTACCGTAAACGAGGTTTTTGTAAACAGAGCCGTCCCAAACTTTGGGGTGGCTGTGTCTTTTTGATTTTAAATTCCCTAAGCTATAGGACCATAAGTGGAAGTGCCCTAGGCTCTGTTGCTTTGTTTTTTAGATGTTTCAGGAAACACCATACACTTCTCCAGAGTGGCTGTTTGCAATTTACATCCCGCCCATCAGCATAAGAAGGCTCCCAGTTCTCCATGGCCTGTCCTGCCTTTCTGGATTTTACACTTTTTTCAGATGGCCCTTTTGACCGGGGGGCAGTGAGACTACATTGTAGTGCAGATTTCCTTTTCAAGCTTGCTTGGTTGGCCAAAAAGTGCGTATGCGTTTTTTCCTGAATATATTCAGGAAAAAACGCATACGCCCTTTTTGGCCAAGTGCATCATTGTGGACGTTCTGCCTCTTTTCCTATGCTTTACATGCAATTCCAGTCTACCTCCTGAAATCGGTTTCCTGCAATTCTGCCCCGCTTTCAAGTCCTCTTGGCAGCCTTACTTCAATATATTTTTGGACGATAGCTGTCATTTATAACTCTGCAGGTTTGTGAATTACAGGGCCCCTGAGCTCCTTTCTTCAACTCGCTTTCTTGTGAGCTGGCCGCGACACCGCAGGATTGCTTCAGGCCCTAGTGTGGTTCCGGCATGGCATGCTGAGTCTTTGGTTAATTCCTCTTCCTGGTGGGAAATGAGAGTTAAATTTGCCCGTCCAGACACCTCCAGCTAGTCTCTCATTGGTTCTCCCTATTCCTGTTCCTTTTCCGCAGAAATTGCAAACTGGGCCAAACAGGATGTTAAAGGCACTGACTCTCCAAGTGGGGAGAGTGTTAGTAAAGCGTCTGGAATGTTGCACCCGAGTACCAGGGGACGAAAACTGAGACACATTTGAACACGTTTCCCGATCACACGGTGGATCATACTCTGGGTTCCACATGCATGTTTTAGCTGAAGGAAGAATCCCTTAAACCTGGAGAGTTGAGACCCATGGAATGGGTACCATGCAATATGACTTCAAAGGGTCTGCATTTGCTCACCGAACCTCACCAATCCTATCACTGCTGCTTTTATGTCGCTGTACACACACTGGATTCTCTTTTGGAGACATATAAATCCATAGGTTTTAAGATTCTTACTAGTCAGGTATATTCTTAGGCGTTTAATATGGGGTGTTGAGTCCACTTCGTTGAGCAAGCAGTAGCTCTTGTCTATTACATATTTGGCTTATCGAAAGATATCTGTGCTAATTTCAATCTCTGGTTTTATGCAGCACCCCAACTCACCTTTCCCCTTAAGCAAGCATAAGTTGGTTTTCTACATTTGAGACCCTATTCTGTTTTGTAATTCAGTTCCTGTGTAGCCAAGTTTACATTCCGTTTATTAGTGATACCTTATGATGTTTCTTTTTCTGTGTGACTTATTTCACTTAGAATCATCGTACCTGAATCCACTCATTATGCTGCTACTGGCCTGATGACATAGATTTCATTGCTGAGTGATATTGCATTGTACGTAAGTACCACAACATCTTTATCCATTTTTCGCTTTCTGCGATATTGAACTTGTACCGTAAACGAGGTTCTTGTAAACAGAACCCGTCCCAAACTTTGGGGTGGCTGTGTCTTTTTGATTTTAATTTCCCTAAGCTATAGGACCATAAGTGGAAGTGCCCTAGGATCTGTTGCTTTGTTTTTTAGATGTTTCAGGAAACACCATACACTTCTCCAGAGTGGCTGTTGGCAATTTACATCCCGCCCATCAGCATAAGAAGGCTCCCAGTTCTCCATGGCCTGTCCTGCCTTTCTGGATTTTACACTTTTTTCAGATGGCCCTTTTGACCGGGGGGCAGTGAGACTTCATTGCAGTGCAGATTTCCTTTGCAAGCTTGCTTGGTTGGCCAAAAAGGGCGTATGCGTTTTTTCCTGAATATATTCAGGAAAAAACGCATACGCCCTTTTTGGCCAAGTGCATCATTGTGGACGTTCTGCCTCTTTTCCTATGCTTTACATGCAATTCCAGTCTACCTCCTGAAATCGGTTTCCTGCAATTCTGCCCCGCTTTCAAGTCCTCTTGGCAGCCTTACTTCAATATATTTTTGGACGATAGCTGTCATTTATAACTCTGAAAGTCTGTGGATTACAGGGCCCCTGAGCTCCTTTGTTCAACTCACTTTCTTGTGAGCTGGCCGCAACACCGCAGGATTGATTCAGGCCCTAGTGTGGTTCCGGCATGGCACGCTGAGCCTTTGGTTAATTCCTCTTCCTGGTGGGAAATGAGAGTTAAATTTGCCCGTCCAGACACCTCCAGCTAGTCTCTCATTGGTTCTCCCTATTCCTGTTCATTTTCCGCAGAAATTGCAAACTGGGCCAAACAGGAGGTTAAAGGCACTGACTCTCCAAGTGGGGAGAGTGTTAGTAAAGCATCTGGAATGTTGCACCCGAGTACCAGGGGACGAAAACTGAGACACATTTGAACACGTTTCCCGATCACACGGTGGATCATACTCTGGGTTCCACATGCATGTTTTAGCTGAAGGAAGAATCCCTTAAACCTGGAGAGTTGAGACCCATGGTATGGGTACCATGCAATATGACTTCAAAGGGTCTGCATTTGCTCACCGAGCCTCACCAATCCGATCACTGCTGCGTTTATGCCTCTGTACACACGCTTGATTCTCTTTCAGAGACATATAAATCCATAGGTTTTAAGATTCTTACTAGTCAGGTATATTCTTAGGCGTTTAATATGGGGTGTTGAGTCCACTTCCTTGAGCAAGCAGTAGCTCTTGTCTATTACATATTTGGCTTATGGAAAGGTATCTGTGTTAATTTCAATCTCTGGTTTTATGCAGCACCCCAACTCACCATTCCCCTTAAACAAGCATAAGTTGGTTTTCTACATTTGAGACCTTATTCTGTTTTGTAATTCAGTTCCTGTGTAGCCAAGTTTACATTCCGTGTATTAGTGATATCTTATTATGTTTCTTTTTCAGTGTGACTTATTTCACTTAGAATCATCGTACCTGAATCCACTCATTATGCTGCTACTGGCCTGATGACATAGATTTCATTGCTGAGTGATATTGCATTGTACGTAAGTACCACAACTTCTTTATCCATTTTTCGCTTTCTGCGATATTGAACTTGTACCGTAAACGAGGTTCTTGTAAACAGAGCCGTCCCAAACTTTGGGGTGGCTGTGTCTTTTTGATTTTAATTTCCCTAAGCTATAGGACCATAAGTGGAAGTGCCCTAGGCTCTGTTGCTTTGTTTTTTAGATGTTTCAGGAAACACCATACACTTCTCCAGAGTGGCTGTTGGCAATTTACATCCCGCCCATCAGCATAAGAAGGCTCCCAGTTCTCCATGGCCTGTCCTGCCTTTCTGGATTTTACACTTTTTTCAGATGGCCCTTTTGACAGGGGGGCACTGAGACTTCATTGTAGTGCAGATTTCCTTTTCAAGCTTGCTTGGTTGGCCAAAAAGTGCGTATGCGTTTTTTCCTGAATATATGCAGGAAAAAACGCATACGCCCTTTTTGGCCAAGTGCATCATTGTAGACGTTCTGCCTCTTTTCCTATGCTTTACATGCAATTCCAGTCTACCTCCTGAAATCGGTTTCCTGCAATTCTGCCCTACTTTCAAGTCCTCTTGGCAGCTTTACTTCAATATATTTTTGGACGATAGCTGTCATTTATAACTCTGCAGGTTTGTGAATTACAGGGCCCCTGAGCTCCTTTCTTCAACTCGCTTTCTTGTGAGCTGGCCGCGACACCGCAGGATTGCTTCAGGCCCTAGTGTGGTTCCGGCATGGCACGCTGAGCCTTTGGTTAATTCCTCTTCCTGGTGGGAAATGAGAGTTAAATTTGCCCGTCCAGACACCTCCAGCTAGTCTCTCATTGGTTCTCCCTATTCCTGTTCCTTTTCCGCAGAAATTGCAAACTGGGCCAAACAGGATGTTAAAGGCACTGACTCTCCAAGTGGGGAGAGTGTTAGTAAAGCGTCTGGAATGTGGCACCGGAGTACCAGGGGACAAAAACTGAGACACATTTGAACACGTTTCCCGATCACACGGTGGATCATACTCTGGGTTCCACATGCATGTTTTAGCTGAAGGAAGAATCCCTTAAACCTGGAGAGTTGAGACCCATGGAATGGGTACCATGCAATATGACTTCAAAGGGTCTGCATTTGCTCACCGAACCTCACCAATCCTATCACTGCTGCTTTTAGGTCGCTGTACACACGCTGGATTCTCTTTTGGAGACATATAAATCCATAGGTTTTAAGATTCTTACTAGTCAGGTATATTCTTAGGCGTTTAATATGGGGTGTTGAGTCCACTTCGTTGAGCAAGCAGTAGCTCTTGTCTATTACATATTTGGCTTATCGAAAGATATCTGTGCTAATTTCAATCTCTGGTTTTATGCAGCACCCCAACTCACCTTTCCCCTTAAGCAAGCATAAGTTGGTTTTCTACATTTGAGACCCTATTCTGTTTTGTAATTCAGTTCCTGTGTAGCCAAGTTTACATTCCGTTTATTAGTGATACCTTATGATGTTTCTTTTTCTGTGTGACTTATTTCACTTAGAATCATCGTACCTGAATCCACTCATTATGCTGCTACAGGCCTGATGACATAGATTTCATTGCTGAGTGATATTGAATTGTACGTAAGTACCACAACTTCTTTATCCATTTTTCGCTTTCTGCGATATTGAACTTGTACCGTAAACGAGGTTCTTGTAAACAGAGCCGTCCCAAACTTTGGGGTGGCTGTGTCTTTTTAATTTTAATTTCCCTAAGCTATAGGACCATAAGTGGAAGTGCCCTAGGATCTGTTGCTTTGTTTTTTAGATGTTTCAGGAAACACCATACACTTCTCCAGAGTGGCTGTTGGCAATTTACATCCCGCCCATCAGCATAAGAAGGCTCCCGGTTCTCCATGGCCTGTCCTGCCTTTCTGGATTTTACACATTTTTCAGATGGCCCTTTTGACCGGGGGGGGGGCAGTGAGACTTCATTGTAGTGCAGATTTCCTTTGCAAGCTTGCTTGGTTGGCCAAAAAGGGCGTATGCGTTTTTTCCTGAATATATTCAGGAAAAAACGCATACGCCCTTTTTGGCCAAGTGCATCATTGTGGACGTTCTGCCTCTTTTCCTATGCTTTACATGCAATTCCTGTCTACCTCCTGAAATCGGTTTCCTGCAATTCTGCCCCGATTTCAAGTCCTCTTGGCAGCCTTACTTCAATATATTTTTGGACGATAGCTGTCATTTATAACTCTGCAGGTTTGTGAATTACAGGGCCCCTGAGCTCCTTTCTTCAACTCACTTTCTTGTGAGCTGACCGCAACACCGCAGGATTGCTTCAGGCCCTAGTGTGGTTCCGGCATGGCACGCTGAGTCTTTGGTTAATTCCTCTTCCTGGTGGGAAATGAGAGTTAAATGTGCCCGTCCAGACACCTCCAGCTAGTCTCTCATTGGTTCTCCCTATTCCTGTTCCTTTTCCGCAGAAATTGCAAACTGAGCCAAACAGGATGTTAAAGGCACTGACTCTCCAAGTGGGGAGAGTGTTAGTAAAGCGTCTGGAATGTTGCACCCGAGTACCATGGGACGAAAACTGAGACACATTTGAACACGTTTCCCGATCACACGGTGGATCATACTCTGGGTTCCACATGCATGTTTTAGCTGAAGGAAGAATCCCTTAAACCTGGAGAGTTGAGACCCATGGAATGGGTATCATGCAATATGACTTCAAAGGGTCTGCATTTGCTCACCGAACCTCACCAATCCTATCACTGCTGCTTTTAGGTCGCTGTACACACGCTGGATTCTCTTTTGGAGACATATAAATCCATAGGTTTTAAGATTCTTACTAGTCAGGTATATTCTTAGGCGTTTAATATGGGGTGTTGAGTCCACTTCGTTGAGCAAGCAGTAGCTCTTGTCTATTATATATTTGGCTTATCGAAAGATATCTGTGCTAATTTCAATCTCTGGTTTTTTGCAGCACCCCAACTCACCTTTCCCCTTAAGCAAGCATAAGTTGGTTTTCTACATTTGAGACCCTATTCTGTTTTGTAATTCAGTTCCTGTGTAGCCAAGTTTACATTCCGTTTATTAGTGATACCTTATGATGTTTCTTTTTCTGTGTGACTTATTTCACTTAGAATCATCATACCTGAATCCACTCATTATGCTGCTACAGGCCTGATGACATAGATTTCATTGCTGAGTGATATTGCTTTGTACGTAAGTACCACAACTTCTTTATCCATTTTTCGCTTTCTGCAATATTGAACTTGTACCGTAAACGAGGTTCTTGTAAACAGAGCCGTCCCAAACTTTGGGGTGGCTGTGTCTTTTTGATTTTAATTTCCCTAAGCTATAGGACCATAAGTGGAAGTGCCCTAGGCTCTGTTGCTTTGTTTTTTAGATGTTTCAGGAAACACCATACACTTCTCCAGAGTGGCTGTTTGCAATTTACATCCCGCTCATCAGCATAAGAAGGCTCCCAGTTCTCCATGGCCTGTCCTGCCTTTCTGGATTTTACACTTTTTTCAGATGGCCCTTTTGACCGGGGGGGCAGTGAGACTTCATTGTAGTGCAGATTTCCTTTGCAAGCTTGCTTGGTTGGCCAAAAAGGGCGTATGCGTTTTTTCCTGAATATATTCAGGAAAAAACGCATACGCCCTTTTTGGCCAAGTGCATCATTGTGGACGTTCTGCCTCTTTTCCTATGCTTTACATGCAATTCCAGTCTACCTCCTGAAATCGGTTTCCTGCAATTCTGCCCCGCTTTCAAGTCCTCTTGGCAGCCTTACTTCAATATATTTTTGGACGATAGCTGTCATTTATAACTCTGAAAGTCTGTGAATTACAGGGCCCCTGAGCTCCTTTGTTCAACTCACTTTCTTGTGAGCTGGCCGCAACACCGCAGGATTGCTTCAGGCCCTAGTGTGGTTCCGGCATGGCACGCTGAGCCTTTGGTTAATTCCTCTCCCTGGTGGGAAATGAGCGTTAAATTTGCCCATCCAGACACCTCCGGCTAGTCTCTCATTGGTTCTCCCTATTCCTGTTCATCTTCCGCAGAAATTGCAAACTGGGCCAAACAGGAGGTTAAAGGCACTGACTCTCCAAGTGGGGAGAGTGTTAGTAAAGCGTCAGGAATGTTGCAGCCGAGTACTAGGGGACGAAAACTGAGATACATTTGAACACGTTTCCCGATCACACGGTGGATCATACTCTGGGTTCCACATGCATGTTTTAGCTGAAGGAAGAATCCCTTAAACCTGGAGAGTTGAGACCCATGGAATGGGTACCATGCAATATGACTTCAAAGGGTCTGCATTTGCTCACCGAACCTCACCAATCCTATCACTGCTGCGTTTATGCCACTGTACACATGCTTGATTCTCTTTCGGAGACATATAAATCCATAGGTTTTAAGATTCTTACTAGTCAGGTATATTCTTAGGCGTTTAATATGGGGTGTTGAGTCCACTTCGTTGAGCAAGGAGTAGCTCTTGTCTATTACATATTTGGCTTATGGAACGGTATTTGTGCTAATTTCAATCTCTGGTTTTATGCAGCACCCCAACTCACCATTCCCCTTAAGCAAGCATAAGTTGGTTTTCTACATTTGAGACCCTGTTGTGTTTTGTAATTCAGTTCCTGTGTAGACAAGTTTATATTCCATATATTAGTGATACCTTATGATGTTTCTTTTTCTGTGTGACTTATTTCCCGTAGAAGCATCGTACCTGAATCCACTCATTATGCTGCTACAGGCCTGATGACATAGATTTCATTGCTGAGTGATATTGCATTGTACGTAAGTACCACAACTTCTTTATCCATTTTTCGCTTTCTGCGATATTGAACTTGTACCGTAAACGAGGTTCTTGTAAACAGAGCCGTCCCAAACTTTGGGGTGGCTGTGTCTTTTTGATTTTAATTTCCCTAAGCTATAGGACCATAAGTGGAAGTGCCCTAGGATCTGTTGCTTTGTTTTTTAGATGTTTCAGGAAACACCATACACTTCTCCAGAGTGGCTGTTGGCAATTTACATACCGCCCATCAGCATAAGAAGGCTCCCGGTTCTCCATGGCCTGTCCTGCCTTTCTGGATTTTACACATTTTTCAGATGGCCCTTTTGACCGGGGGGGCAGTGAGACTTCATTGTAGTGCAGATTTCCTTTGCAAGCTTGCTTGGTTGGCCAAAAAGGGCGTATGCGTTTTTTCCTGAATATATTCAGGAAAAAACGCATACGCCCTTTTTGGCCAAGTGCATCATTGTAGACGTTCTGCCTCTTTTCCTATGCTTTACATGCAATTCCAGTCTACCTCCTGAAATTGGTTTCCTGCAATTCTGCCCCGCTTTCAAGTCCTCTTGGCAGCTTTACTTCAATATATTTTTGGACGATAGCTGTCATTTATAACTCTGCAGGTTTGTGAATTACAGGGCCCCTGAGCTCCTTTCTTCAACTCGCTTTCTTGTGAGCTGGCCGCGACACCGCAGGATTGCTTCAGGCCCTAGTGTGGTTCCGGCATGGCACGCTGAGCCTTTGGTTAATTCCTCTTCCTGGTGGGAAATGAGAGTTAAATTTGCCCGTCCAGACACCTCCAGCTAGTCTCTCATTGGTTCTCCCTATTCCTGTTCATTTTCCGCAGAAATTGCAAACTGGGCCAAACAGGAGGTTAAAGGCACTGACTCTCCAAGTGGGGAGAGTGTTAGTAAAGCATCTGGAATGTTGCACCCGAGTACCAGGGGACGAAAACTGAGACACATTTGAACACGTTTCCCGATCACACGGTGGATCGTACTCTGGGTTCCACATGCATGTTTTAGCTGAAGGAAGAATCCCTTAAACCTGGAGAGTTGAGACCCATGGTATGGGTACCATGCAATATGACTTCAAAGGGTCTGCATTTGCTCACCGAGCCTCACCAATCCGATCACTGCTGCGTTTATGCCTCTGTACACACGCTTGATTCTCTTTCAGAGACATATAAATCCATAGGTTTTAAGATTCTTACTAGTCAGGTATATTCTTAGGCGTTTAATATGGGGTGTTGAGTCCACTTCCTTGAGCAAGCAGTAGCTCTTGTCTATTACATATTTGGCTTATCGAAAGATATCTGTGCTAATTTCAATCTCTGGTCTTATGCAGCACCCCAACTCACCTTTTCCCTTAAGCAAGCATAAGTTGGTTTTCTACATTTGAGACCCTATTCTGTTTTGTAATTCAGTTCCTGTGTAGCCAAGTTTACATTCCGTTTATTAGTGATACCTTATGATGTTTCTTTTTCTGTGTGACTTATTTCCCTTAGAAGCATCGTACCTGAATCCACTCATTATGCTGCTACAGGCCTGATGACATAGATTTCATTGCTGAGTGATATTGCATTGTACGTAAGTACCACAACTTCTTTATCCATTTTTCGCTTTCTGCGATATTGAACTTGTACCGTAAACGAGGTTCTTGTAAACAGAGCCGTCCCAAACTTTGGGGTGGCTGTGTCTTTTTGATTTTAATTTCCCTAAGCTATAGGACCATAAGTGGAAGTGCCCTAGGATCTGTTGCTTTGTTTTTTAGATGTTTCAGGAAACACCATACACTTCTCCAGAGTGGCTGTTGGCAATTTACATCCCGCCCGTCAGCATAAGAAGGCTCCCAGTTCTCCATGGCCTGTCCTGCCTTTCTGGATTTTACACATTTTTCAGATGGCCCTTTTGACCGGGGGGGCAGTGAGACTTCATTGTAGTGCAGATTTCCTTTGCAAGCTTGCTTGGTTGGCCAAAAAGGGCGTATGCGTTTTTTCCTGAATATATTCAGGAAAAAACGCATACGCCCTTTTTGGCCAAGTGCATCATTGTGGACGTTCTGCCTCTTTTCCTATGCTTTACATGCAATTCCAGTCTACCTCCTGAAATCGGTTTCCTGCAATTCTGCCCCGCTTTCAAGTCCTCTTGGCAGCCTTACTTCAATATATTTTTGGACGATAGCTGTCATTTATAACTCTGAAAGTCTGTGAATTACAGGGCCCCTGAGCTCCTTTGTTCAACTCACTTTCTTGTGAGCTGGCCGCGACACCGCAGGATTGCTTCAGGCCCTAGTGTGGTTCCGGCATGGCACGCTGAGCCTTTGGTTAATTCCTCTTCCTGGTGGGAAATGAGAGTTAAATTTGCCCGTCCAGACACCTCCAGCTAGTCTCTCATTGGTTCTCCCTATTCCTGTTCCTTTTCTGCAGAAATTGCAAACTGGGCCAAACAGGAGGTTAAAGGCACTGACTCTCCAAGTGGGGAGAGTGTTAGTAAAGCATCTGGAATGTTGCACCCGAGTACCAGGGGACGAAAACTGAGACACATTTGAACACGTTTCCCGATCACACGGTGGATCGTACTCTGGGTTCCACATGCATGTTTTAGCTGAAGGAAGAATCCCTTAAACCTGGAGAGTTGAGACCCATGGAATGGGTACCATGCAATATGACTTCAAAGGGTCTGCATTTGCTCACCGAGCCTCACCAATCCGATCACTGCTGCGTTTATGCCTCTGTACACACGCTTGATTCTCTTTCAGAGACATATAAATCCGTAGGTTTTAAGATTCTTACTAGTCAGGTATATTCTTAGGCGTTTAATATGGGGTGTTGAGTCCACTTCATTGAGCAAGCAGTAGCTCTTGTCTATTACATATTTGGCTTATCGAAAGATATCTGTGCTAATTTCAATCTCTGGTTTTATGCAGCACCCCAACTCACCTTTCCCCTTAAGCAAGCATAAGTTGGTTTTCTACATTTGAGACCCTATTCTGTTTTGTAATTCAGTTCCTGTGTAGCCAAGTTTACATTCCGTTTATTAGTGATACCTTATGATGTTTCTTTTTCTGTGTGACTTATTTCCCTTAGAAGCATCGTACCTGAATCCACTCATTATGCTGCTACAGGCCTGATGACATAGATTTCATTGCTGAGTGATATTGCATTGTACGTAAGTACCACAACTTCTTTATCCATTTTTTGCTTTCTGCGATATTGAACTTGTACCGTAAACGAGGTTCTTGTAAACAGAGCCGTCCCAAACTTTGGGGTGGCTGTGTCTTTTTGATTTTAATTTCCCTAAGCTATAGGACCATAAGTGGAAGTGCCCTAGGATCTGTTGCTTTGTTTTTTAGATGTTTCAGGAAACACCATACACTTCTCCAGAGTGGCTGTTTGCAATTTACATCCCGCCCGTCAGCATAAGAAGGCTCCTGGTTCTCCATGGCCTGTCCTGCCTTTCTGGATTTTACACATTTTTCAGATGGCCCTTTTGACCGGGGGGGCAGTGAGACTTCATTGTAGTGCAGATTTCCTTTGCAAGCTTGCTTGGTTGGCCAAAAAGGGCGTATGCGTTTTTTCCTGAATATATTCAGGAAAAAACGCATACGCCCTTTTTGGCCAAGTGCATCATTGTGGACGTTCTGCCTCTTTTCCTATGCTTTACATGCAATTCCAGTCTACCTCCTGAAATCGGTTTCCTGCAATTCTGCCCCGCTTTCAAGTCCTCTTGGCAGCCTTACTTCAATATATTTTTGGACGATAGCTGTCATTTATAACTCTGCAGGTTTGTGAATTACAGGGCCCCTGAGCTCCTTTCTTCAACTCGCTTTCTTGTGAGCTGGCTGCGACACCGCAGGATTGCTTCAGGCCCTAGTGTGGTTCCGGCATGGCACGCTGAGTCTTTGGTTAATTCCTCTTCCTGGTGGGAAATGAGAGTTAAATTTGCCCGTCCAGACACCTCCAGCTAGTCTCTCATTGGTTCTCCCTATTCCTGTTCCTTTTCTGCAGAAATTGCAAACTGGGCCAAACAGGATGTTAAAGGCACTGACTCTCCAAGTGGGGAGAGTGTTAGTAAAGCGTCTGGAATGTTGCACCCGAGTACCAGGGGACGAAAACTGAGACACATTTGAACACGTTTCCCGATCACACGGTGGATCATACTCTGGGTTCCACATGCATGTTTTAGCTGAAGGAAGAATCCCTTAAACCTGGAGAGTTGAGACCCATGGAATGGGTACCATGCAATATGACTTCAAAGGGTCTGCATTTGCTCACCGAACCTCACCAATCCTATCACTGCTGCTTTTATGTCGCTGTACACACGCTGGATTCTCTTTTGGAGACATATAAATCCATAGGTTTTAAGATTCTTACTAGTCAGGTATATTCTTAGGCGTTTAATATGGGGTGTTGAGTCCACTTCGTTGAGCAAGCAGTAGCTCTTGTCTATTACATATTTGGCTTATCGAAAGATATCTGTGCTAATTTCAATCTCTGGTTTTATGCAGCACCCCAACTCACCTTTCCCCTTAAGCAAGCATAAGTTGGTTTTCTACATTTGAGACCCTATTCTGTTTTGTAATTCAGTTCCTGTGTAGCCAAGTTTACATTCCGTTTATTAGTGATACCTTATGATGTTTCTTTTTCTGTGTGACTTATTTCACTTAGAATCATCATACCTGAATCCACTCATTATGCTGCTACAGGCCTGATGACATAGATTTCATTGCTGAGTGATATTGCATTGTACGTAAGTACCACAACTTCTTTATCCATTTTTCGCTTTCTGCGATATTGAACTTGTACCGTAAACGAGGTTCTTGTAAGCAGAGCCATCCCAAACTTTGGGGTGGCTGTGTCTTTTTGATTTTAATTTCCCTAAGCTATAGGACCATAAGTGGAAGTGCCCTAGGCTCTGTTGCTTTGTTTTTTAGATGTTTCAGGAAACACCATACACTTCTCCAGAGTGGCTGTTTGCAATTTACATCCCGCCCATCAGCATAAGAAGGCTCCCAGTTCTCCATGGCCTGTCCTGCCTTTCTGGATTTTACACTTTTTTCAGATGGCCCTTTTGACCGGGGGGCAGTGAGACTTCATTGTAGTGCAGATTTCCTTTTCAAGCTTGCTTGGTTGGCCAAAAAGGGCGTATGCGTTTTTTCCTGAATATATTCAGGAAAAAACGCATACGCCCTTTTTGTCCAAGTGCATCATTGTGGACGTTCTGCCTCTTTTCCTATGCTTTACATGCAATTCCAGTCTACCTCCTGGAATCGGTTTCCTGCAATTCTGCCCCGCTTTCAAGTCCTCTTGGCAGCCTTACTTCAATATATTTTTGGACGATAGCTGTCATTTATAACTCTGAAAGTCTGTGAATTACAGGGCCCCTGAGCTCCTTTGTTCAACTCACTTTCTTGTGAGCTGGCCGCGACACCGCAGGATTGCTTCAGGCGCTAGTGTGGTTCCGGCATGGCACGCTGAGCCTTTGGTTAATTCCTCTTCCTGGTGGGAAATGAGAGTTAAATTTGCCCGTCCAGACACCTCCAGCTAGTCTCTCATTGGTTCTCCCTATTCCTGTTCATTTTCCGCAGAAATTGCAAACTGGGCCAAACAGGAGGTTAAAGGCACTGACTCTCCAAGTGGGGAGAGTGTTAGTAAAGCATCTGGAATGTTGCACCCGAGTACCAGGGGACGAAAACTGAGACACATTTGAACACGTTTCCCGATCACACGGTGGATCGTACTCTGGGTTCCACATGCATGTTTTAGCTGAAGGAAGAATCCCTTAAACCTGGAGAGTTGAGACCCATGGTATGGGTACCATGCAATATGACTTCAAAGGGTCTGCATTTGCTCACCGAGCCTCACCAATCCGATCACTGCTGCGTTTATGCCTCTGTACACACGCTTGATTCTCTTTCAGAGACATATAAATCCATAGGTTTTAAGATTCTTACTAGTCAGGTATATTCTTAGGCGTTTAATATGGGGTGTTGAGTCCACTTCATTGAGCAAGCAGTAGCTCTTGTCTATTACATATTTGGCTTATCGAAAGATATCTGTGCTAATTTCAATCTCTGGTTTTATGCAGCACCCCAACTCACCTTTCCCCTTAAGCAAGCATAAGTTGGTTTTCTACATTTGAGACCCTATTCTGTTTTGTAATTCAGTTCCTGTGTAGCCAAGTTTACATTCCGTTTATTAGTGATACCTTATGATGTTTCTTTTTCTGTGTGACTTATTTCCCTTAGAAGCATCGTACCTGAATCCACTCATTATGCTGCTACAGGCCTGATGACATAGATTTCATTGCTGAGTGATATTGCATTGTACGTAAGTACCACAACTTCTTTATCCATTTTTCGCTTTCTGCGATATTGAACTTGTACCGTAAACGAGGTTCTTGTAAACAGAGCCGTCCCAAACTTTGGGGTGGCTGTGTCTTTTTGATTTTAATTTCCCTAAGCTATAGGACCATAAGTGGAAGTGCCCTAGGATCTGTTGCTTTGTTTTTTAGATGTTTCAGGAAACACCATACACTTCTCCAGAGTGGCTGTTGGCAATTTACATCCCGCCCGTCAGCATAAGAAGGCTCCCGGTTCTCCATGGCCTGTCCTGCCTTTC
>NW_028132682.1:0-80000 GCF_964374135.1 Grampus griseus
TCTCCATCTGGGACCCCTATAATGCGAATGTTGTTGCATTTAATGTTGTCCCAGAAGTCTCTTAGGTTGTCTTCATTTATTTTCATTCTTTTTCTTTATTTTGTTCCATGGCAGTGATTTCCACCTTTCTGTCTTCCAGGTCACTTATCCGTTCTTCTGTCACAGTTATTCTGCTACTGATTCCTTCTAGTGTATTTTTCATTTCAGTTATTGTATTGTTCATCTCTGTTTGTTTGTTCTTTAATTCTTCTAGGTGTTTGTTCCTTAATTCTTCTAGGTCTTTGTTAAGCATTTCTTGCATCTTCTCGATCTTTGCCTCCATTATTTTTCTAAGGTCTTGGATCATCTTCACTATCATTATTCTGAATTCTTTTACTGGAAGGTTACCTATCCCCACTTCATTTCGTTGTTTTTCTGAGGATTTATCTTGTTCCTTGATCTGGTATAAAGTCCTCTGCCTTTTCATTTTCTCTATCTTTCTGTGAATGTGGTTTTCCTTCCACAGGCTGCAGAATTGTAGTTCTTCTTGCTTCTGCTGTCTGCTCTCCAGTGATTGAGTCTATCTGAGAGGCTTGTGCAAGCTTCCTTATGCGAGGGACTGGTGGTGGGTAGAGCTGGGTGTTGTTCTGGTGGGCAGAGCTTTAATCTGCTTGTCTGTGGATTAAATAAAAGTTTAATAAAAAGTTTAATCCACTTGTCTGCTGATGCATGGGGCTGGGTTCCCTCCCTGTTGGTTGTTTGGACTGAGGCGACCCAGCACTGGAGCCTACCTTGCTCTTGGTGGGGCTAATGGTGGACTCTGGGAGAGTTCACACCAAGGAGTATTTCCCAGAACTTCTGCTGTCAGTGTCATTGTCCCCATGGTGAGCCGCAGCCACACCCCACCTCTGCAGGAGACCCTCTAAAACTAGCAGCTAGGTATGATCATTCACCTATGGGGTGACTGCTCCTTCCCCTGGGTCCTGATGTGCACACTACTTTGTGTGTGTCCTCCAAGAGTGGAGTCTCTGTTGAGACTCTGAGTCTCTGAATGCAGTTGAGACTCTGAGTGGAGTCGCACAGACTCTGGGTCCTGTGAAGCTTCGATGTTTTGTGGTTCTAGAAATCCTATAGGAGACGGTCCACAGCAGGTGAAGCTAATGCTGTCATAGAGGTGGTGAAACCAAAGATCTGCAGTTCCGACTAGAGGTGCTGATGTACAAACAGGACAAAATCATCTCATGTGAATGTAGTTCAGGCACGTTTAAAGTGAATGCAGTCATGTTAATGCCTAACATCTTCTATCTTGTGCCTCTCCTCAAGGACCCCCTCCTCAGTTCCTGAGGCTCCTGTAAGTCATGTACAGGGGAATGGAGAGTGGGCTCTGTCCAGTCTGAGCCCTGAGTTACCCTGTGTGTATCTTAGGATACTTTGTATTTCTGTGGTGGCTCTTGTAACATCATCTCTTTCAGTTCTGATTTATTTGGCCCCTCTCTTTAAAAAAAAATACTACTGTTGTCTTTTATTCTTTACAGAAGTTTAATAAGTGTTTGATCTACTACCCTTACTCTATGTATACTTTTTGCCGTGAGATTTTTACTTTTGTTTGTTTTCTTGTTACTGTCAATAATTAGTGAGAATTCTTTTAAGCTACCTTCAACATTGCTTATAAAGCTGCTTTATTAGTGATGACAGAGCTTTAATGGAAGTCGTGTTCTGGTTGTAAATTAGAATGCAATGTGCCAGCAAAAAGCCCCTTAAGTGTATGTCTCATTACTTCTCGTTCTTTTTTTTCCCTTTTTTTCTCTCTTTTTTTTCTTGTTCTTTTTTTAATGTTTATTTTTTATCAGAGCAAATTTGATTAAAATGTTTTGTTTGTTCTAGGTGTGTAAGATGTGGTTCTTTTACACATATACATGTATCTATACTTCTTCAGATCGTTTTCTCATGTAGCTTGTGACACAATGTTGAGTAGTCTTCTCTTGGTATTCCGTAGGTCTTTGGTGATTATATATTTCACATGTGTTTCTATATCTATGTTAACCCCAATATCCTAATGTATCCAGTCCTCACACCTTTCCATTTGGTGAACCATAACTTTGTTTAATGAATCTGTGATTGCCTTTCTCTGTGGAAATATCTTCATTGGTATCAATTTTTAGCTAACACCTATAAGTGATATTATAGGATATGTGTCTTTTGCTGTCTGACTTAGTACAATTTGCCTGATTACCTCTAGAATCATCTACGGTGCTGCAAATGGCATTGTTTCATTTTTTTCCCTAGATAATATTCCATCTGTACATGTACCAGTTCTTCTTTGTCCACTCACCTGTTGATGGACTTTTTGGTTGCCTCCATGTCTTGGCTATTGTAATACTGCTGCACTGCACATTTGCCTGCCTGTGTCTTTACAATTCTGTCTTCTTATGTTATAGGCCCAGGAGTGGGCATCCTGTATCATATGGTATCTCGGGGTTTACCGTTTAAATGCACCACGATTCTGTGCTCATTATTGGCTCTTTCCAGGTTACATCCCACTTAAAGTTGAGGGTATGCATTTCTCCACAACACCTTCAGCATTTATTTATTTATTTATTTTAAATATCTTTATTGAAGCATAATTGCTTTACAATGGTGTGCTAGCTTGTGCTTTACAACAAAATGAATCAGTTATACATATACATATGTCCCCATATCTCTTCCCTCTTGCATCTCCCTCCCTCCCACCCTCCCTATCCCACCCCTCCAGGCGGTCACAAAGCACCGAGCTGATCTCCCTGTGCCATGCTGCTGCTTCCCACTAGCTATCTACCTTACGTTTGGTAGTGTATATATGTCCATGCCTCTCTCTCCCTTTGTCACAGCTTACCCTTCCCCCTCCCCATATCCTCAAGTCCATTCTCTAGTAGATCTCTGTCTTTATTCCTGTTTTACCCCTAGGTTCTTCATGACATTTTTTTCCCTTAAATTCCAGGTATATGTGTTAGCATACGGTATTTGTCTCTCTCTTTCTGACTTACTTCACTGTGTATGACAGACTCTAGGTCTATCCACCTCATTACAAATAGCTCAATTTCGTTTCTTTTTATGGCTTCAGCATTTATTGTTTGTAGTTTTCTTGCTGATGGATATTCTGACTGGTGTGAGCTGATACCTCTTTGTGGTTGAATTTGCATATGACTCATAATCCTTTGAAATTGAGCTTTAAGTCATGTCCTTTTTATTTTTCAAACTGTGATTACAGCTTAGCTCTTCAAAGTGTTTTCTAAAGTATGTGTTACATTTTGAAATTTATTGGCCATTACCTCCCTCAAAACATTTTGAGGGCAGGTTTCATTTACAGCCCTGCAGTACTTGTTCACATGAAGTGACCATTAGCACAGGCTTTAAAGCTGCTTTTGCAGGTAACGGCCAGATTGCGGCAGCCTTTCTTTGTTCCCCATGCTGGTACTAGGGAAACAGAGCTTCCGGCCGGTGGTCTTCCTCGGTTATAAATTAGAGTGGAATGTGCCCGGATAAACCCCCAAAGGCTGATGTCTCCTTACTTTTGTTTGTTTTTTTAATTTAATTTATATTTTTATCGGAATAATATTCCATTTTGTATATGGACCACTTCTTGGTGCATTGCTCTGTTGAGGGACATTTTCGTTGCTTCCAAGTGTTGGCTATATTAAATATTGCTGGAGTGCAAGATTGCCAGCTTGTGACTTTTTGATTCTCATTTTCTCAGGTGATAGTCCCAGCAGTGGGTATGACTGATTGACTAGTAGCTCAATGTTTACCTTTTCAAAGCACCTCCATTGTGTTTTCATTAGTGGCTCTTACCATGTCTCCCTTAGAGCCGAGGGTACGAACTTCTCCACAATCCCTTCAGCATTTATAGTTTGCAGCATTTTTGCTAATGGCCAATCTGACTGCTGTGACCTGATAGGTTTTTGTAATTTGGGTTTGCATGACTTTAAAAATTCCTAAAATTCATCATTTTCCACGCCTTTTTCCTTTCTGTTAAAAATCAAGTGTGAGTACAATCTATCTCTTGAAGCTGTCTTCTTGGAAGGTTGCCCTCTTTTGAATTTTTGGTGGATATTCGACCCCAGGATTTTTTTGGAGGGCAGATGTCATTACAGAACTGCAAGTTTGGTGAATATTTAGTGACCATTAGCACTGGGTTTAAAGCTGCTGTTGTGGGAAATGGCCACAAGGAGGCAGCATTTGTCCTTTCCCAAATCTGGGTACTAGGGCAGCAGAGCCTTTCTGGAAGTCGTGGTTCTAGGTTTTAAGTTAGAATGGAATGTGCCAGGAGGAACGCCCATAAGTTTATGTCTCATTACATCTTGGTTTTTAAAATTTATTTAATCGGGGTAATGATTAGATATTGTTTGTCCAGATGTACACAATCTGGTTCATTTGTACAATATATATGTCTATTCATGTTCAGATCCTCTTCCCATGTAAAATATTACAGTGTTCCATAGACCTCCCTTGCTATATGGTCCGTCTTTTTGATATATGTTTATTATATGTATTTGTATACGTATGGTAACGTTAATCTTAATTTATCCATTCTGCCCACCTTTCCTTTTAGATAAGCATACTTAATTTCTAAGTCTGTGAGTGTCTTTCTCTGTGGAAATATGTTCATTTGTGTTAGTTATTAGATAACGCCTATAAGTGATATCATAGGATATAGGTCTTTTGCTTTCTGACTTACCTCATATTCTGTGATTATCTCCAAGCTCATCTATGGCACCTCAAATAGCAGTGTTTCATTGTTTTCCATGGCTAATATTCTATTGTGAACGTGGACCACTTCTTCTTCATCCATACATCTGTTGATGGACATTTTGGTGGCTTCACTGTCTTGGCTATTGTGAATAAGGCTGCAGTGCAGCTTTTGCAGCCCGCGTCTTCTCGATTCTGGTCTTCTCAGGTGAGAGGCCCAGTGGTGTGACTGCTGCATCGAATGGTACCTCAACTTTTACTTTTAATCGTAGCTCCTTTCTGTTCTCATTATTGGCTCTTACCACGTTACATCTCACCAGCAGCTAGAGGGTACACAGTTCTCTAAAACCCCTTCAGAATTTATTGTTTGTAGACCTTTTGCTGATGGTCAGTCGACTGGTGTGAGTTGAAACCATTTTGTACATTAGATTTGCATGAGTCTAATAATTCCTGAGGTTGAGCTTTCACCCATTTTCCTTTTTTTAAACAAGAGAGTGAGTCAAACTTACCTCTTCATACTATCGTCTTGAAAAATTTGCCAGTTTTGAATTTTATTGTCCATTCCCTACCTCAGCACAGTTGTTTAGGGCAGGTGTCCTTTGCAGCCCTGAGTCCTTGTGAATGTTAAGAGAACATTAGCTCTGGGCTTAACGCCGCTCTTGTGAAAAACGGCCACAAGGCAGCAGAATTTCTACATTTCCAACTCTGGGTTTTTGGGCAGCAGAGCCTTCCTGGAAATCGTGTTAGTAGGCTGCAAATTAGAGTGGAATGTGCCAGAGCACATCCCCAAGAGCTTATATCTCCTTACTTCTTGTTTGTTTTATAAATTTAATTTTTATTAATTATCAGAGCAAACTTGATAAAAATATTTTGTTTCTCCTAGGTGTACAGAATCTGGTTCATTATATCAATGTATCTGTCATTTATCTTTGCATTCTTTACCATGTAGGTTATTACAGAGTGTTGCCTAGACCTCTCTTGGTATTCCATAGGTATTTTGTGATTATATATTTCATATGTATTAGTACATGTCTGTTAACCCTCATATCCTAATTCACACATTCCTTACACTTTTCCATTGGTTAAACATAATTTTTTTTTCTTAATCCATGCTTTTCCTTCTCTTGGAAATAAGTTCATGAGTATCAACTTTTAGGTAACACCTAGAAGTGATGTCATAGGATATCTGTCTTTCACTTTCTTTCTTTAATTTGAGTGATTATCTCTAGGTCCTTATATGGTGGTGCAAACGGCACTGTTTCATTGTTCTCCATGGCTTATATTCCATTGTTTACATGGACCACTTCCTCTTTGTGCATTTTTCTGTTGATGGACATTTTGGTTTCTTCCAAGTCTTGGCTATGTTAAATATTCCTGCAGTGCAGGATTGCCAGCCTGTGTCTTTTCCATTCTGCTCTGCTCAGGTGATAGGCACATCAAAGGACCTACCAGATCACATGGTAGCTCAATTTTTACCCTTAAACGCACCTCCATTATGTTCTCACTACTGGCTGTTACCAGTTTACATCCCCCCCAGCAGCTGGAGGGTACACAGTTCTCTGAAACCCCTTCAGCATTTATTCTTTGTAGACTTTTTGCTGAAGAACATTCTGACGGCTGTGAGGTGAACATTTCTGTAATTGGATTTGCATGGCTTTATTCATTGCTGATGTTGCGCATTTTTCAATTCCCTTTTATTTTAAAGAGAAAAAAAGAAAAGACAAAATGTGCGTAAAATATGCCTCTTGACATTGTCTTCTTGAAATGTTGACGTCTTTTGAATTTTCTGGTCGATTACGACCCCAGGACATTTTTGAGGCCCGGTGTCCTTTACAGTGCTGCACATATTTTGAATATTAAGTGACCATTACCTCTTGGTTTAAAGCTGCTGTTGTGTGAAACAGTCACAAGGCGGCAGCATTTCTCCTTTACCAAATCTGGTTACGAGGGCAACAGAGCCTTAATGGAAGTCCTGTTCTAGGTTGAAAATTAGAATGGGATGTGCCAGGAAAAATTCCTTTCAGTTTATGTCTCATTATTTCTTGTTCATATTTTTAATTTAATTTTTATTTTTTATCGCAGCAAATTTGATTACAATGTTTTTTTTTTGTTCTAGGTGTGCAAGATGTGGTTCTTTCACACACATACATATATCTATTCTTCTTCGGAACCTTTTCCCAGGTAGGTTATGACACAATGTTGAGTAGTCTTCTCTTGGTATTCCGTAGGTCTTTGGTGATTATATATTTCACATGTGTTTCTATATCTATGTTAACCCCAATATCGTAATGTATCCAATCCTCACACCTTTCGATTTGGGGAACCATAAGTTTGTTCAATGAATCTGTGATTGCCTTTCTCTGTGGAAATATCTTCATTGTTATCAATTTTCTATAAGTGATATACGTTAGGTGTCTTTCGCTTTCTCACTTACTACAAGTTGCATGGTTACCTCTAGACTCATCTATGGTGCTGCAAATGGCATTGTTTCATTTTTTTCCCGAGCTAATATTCCATCTCTACATGTAACAGTTCCTCTTTGTCCACTCATCTGTTGATGGACTTTTGGTTGCTTCCATGTCTTGGCTATTGTAATACTGCTGCAGTGCAGATTTGCCTGCCTGTGTCTTTCCAATTCTGTCTTCTTATGTTATAGGCCCAGGAGTGGGCCTGCTGGATCATATAGTAGCTCAATATTTACCTTTTAAAGGCACCTCCACCCTGTTCCCATTAGTGACTCTTACCAGGTTATGTCCCACTTCAAATTAAGGGTATGCATTTCTCCACAACCTCTTCAGCATTGATCATTTGTAGTTTCTTTCCTGATGGTTATTCTGAATGGTGTGAGCTGATACCTCTGTGTGGTTGGATTTGCATGTGTCTCATAATCCTTTGAAATTGAGCTTTCAGGCATGTCCTTTTATTTTTCAAACGGTTATTACAGCTTAGTTCTTCAAATGGTTTTCTTGAAATATGTGCCACATTTTGAAATACTTTGGCCTTTACCTCCCGCAAGACATGATGAAGGCAGGTTTCCTTTACAGCCCTGCAGGACTTGTTCATATGAAGTGACAATTAGCATAGGTTTTAAAGCTGTTTTTTCAGGTAATGGCCAGAGGGTGGAGCATTTCATAATTCTATGAAACGTAACTGAACACACAATATATATTTTTTCTTTTAAATTTCCATTGTTACTTTTTTAAAGTACAATTATAATTGAAGTTCTTTGTAACAAGTGAAATTTAAAAAATTAAAGGAAAAGATAATATTTTACCACTTGCCATCCTTTCCCATTTACTGAAACGACCAGCATAATGTGTAGATTTCTCATTTTATCCAGGTGTTCTATACATCTGGAATATCATGCTTCTCACTGTAGAAAAACAGATTTAGCTCTCACACTTTTTATAGGCTACATAACAGTCCATAGAACAGAAGTACCAACTATTTCAGACTTAGCTTTTTGAGGGACACTCAGGTTACTTTCTGTTTTATTTTGTTGTTCTTTTTTTTGGGGGGGTAGGAGCTTATTATTTATTTATTTATTTTTGTTGTGTTGGGTCTGAGTTTCCGTGCGAGGGCTTTCTCTAGTTGTGGCAAGTGGGGGGCCACTCTTGATCTCGGTGCGCGGGCCTCTCACTATTGCGGCCTCTCTTGTTGCAGAGCACAGGCTCCAGATGCGAGGGCTCACTGGTTGTGGCTTATGGGCCTAGTTGCTCCATGGCATGTGGGATCCTCCCAGACCAGGGCTTGAACCTGTGTCCCCTGCATTAGCAGGCAGATTCTAACCACCGCACCACCAGCGAAGCCCTCTATTTTGTTGTTCTGCTAGTTTGTTTTAACCCAAGAAAATATTTTTTTAAATACAAAAAAACAAAATTAAGCTAGGGGTAAGGATTAGGGTTTAGGGTAAGGTTTAGGGTTAGGGTACGAGTTAGGATTATTGTACGGCTTAGAGTATGGTTTAGGGTTATGGTTATGGTACGGGTTAGTGTTAGGGTACAGTTTAGGGTATGGCTATGGTTTAGTGTTAGGGTACGGGTTAAGGTATGGGTTAGTGTTAGGGTATGGGTTAGGATTCAGGTATGGTTTACGTTCAGGGTTATGGTTAGGTTTAGTGTATGGGTTAGTGTTAGGTACGGGTTAGGGTTAGGTTTAGTGTTAAGGAAGGGGTACAGTTTAGGGTACAGGATAGGGAACAACAAAGGGTTAGGGTTAGGGTACGTGTTAGGGTACAGTTTAGTGTTAGTGTACGGGTTAGGATTAGGGTACGGTTTAGGGTAAGGTTTAGGGTTAGGGTTAGGGGACGGGTATGGTTTGGGGTACAGTTTAGGGTATGACCACGGGTTAGGAGTAGGGTAAGTGTTAGGGTACGGTTTAGTGTTAGTGTACAGGTTAGGATTATGGTACGGGATAGTGTAAGGGTTAGGGTTAGGGAATGGATACGGATTAGGTTGCAGGTTAGGGTATGACAACGGGTTAAGGTTAGGGTACGTGTTAGTGTATGGGTTAGGATTAGGGTACGGGTTAGGTTATGGGTTAGTGTTAGGGGATGGGTTAGGATTAGGATACGGGTTATGGTACGGTTTAGGGAAAGGGTTAGGATACGGGGTAGGGTTAGGATAAAGTTTAGTGTATGGCTATGTGTTACTGTTAGGGTACATGTTAGCGTACAGGTTAGTGTTCGTGTACAGCTTAGGGTAAGGGTTAGGGTTAGGGAACGGGTACGGTCTCAGGTACAGGTTAGGGTACGGTAGTGGGATAGGGTTAGGGTACGTGTTAGGATGAGACTTCTTTGTAGTGCAGATTTGAATTTCCCGCTTGCTTGGTTGGCCAAAAAGTGTGTATGCATTTTATCCTGAATATACTCAGGAAAAAACACATACGCCCTTTTTGGCCAAGTGCATCACTGCCAAACGATGTGCCAAACAGGAGGTTACAAGCACTGACTCTCCAAGTGGGGAGATTGTTAGTAAAGCGTCTGGAATGGCGAACCCGAGTACCAGAGGACGAATAATGAGATGCGTTTTAGAAACCTTGCTCGATCACACTGTGGACCATCCTCTGGGTTTCCCACGCATGTTTTAGCTGTAGGAAGAATCCCTTAAACCTGGAGAGTTGGGACCCATGGAATGGGTAGCACGCAGTACTACTTCAAAGGGTCTGCATTTGCTCACCGAACCTCACCAAACCTCACAGCCCCAAGTGTCCAGCCTTATGCCTCACTCAGCTGTGGGTGTAGATGTGGTAAATCCAGGTTTCATCACAAGCCTGAACGAGTTATTTAAGAATTTCTCTCTCTTTCACTGTCTTTGTGTTTTGATTTTGAAATTTATTTTTATAATGGGGTTTAGCTGATTTGCACTGCTGTGTTTATGCCGCTCGATGCACACTTGATTCTCTTACGGAGACATATAAATACATAGGTTTTAAGATTCTTACTAGTCAGATATATTCCTCTGCGGTGAATAGGGGGTGTTGAGTACACTTCGTTGAACAAGGAGTATATCTTGTCTATTACTGGCTTATGGAACGGTATCTGTGCTCATTTCAATCTCTGGATTTATGCAGCACCCCAACTCACCTTTCCCCTTAAGCAAGCATAAGTTGGTTTTCTAAATGTGAGAATCTGTTCTGTTTTGTAATTCAGTTCATGTGTAGCCAAGTTTACATTCCCTCTATAAGTGTTCTCTTATGACTAGTTTCTTTTTCTGTGTGACTTATTTCACTCAGAATCATCGAACCTAAATCCACTCATTATGCTGCTATGGGCCTGATGACATTGATTTCATTGCGGAGTGATATTCCATTGTATGTAAGTACCACAACTTCTTTATCCATTTTTCTCTTTCTGGGATATTTAAGTTGTTCCGTTGTCGAGGTTCTTGTAAACACAGCAGCCCTAAACTTTGGGGTGGTTGTGTCTTTTTGATTTTAATTTCCTTAAGCTATAGGACCATAAGTGGAAGTGCCCGAGTCTCTGTAGCTTTGTTTTTTAGAGGTTTCAGGAAACACCATATACTTCTCCAGAGTGGCTGTTGGCCATTTACATCCCGCCCATCAGCATAACAAGGCTCCCAGTTCTCCATGGCCTGTCCTGCCTTTCTGGATTTTACACTTTTTTCAGATGGCCCATTTGACCGGTGGGAAGTGAGACTTCATTGTAGTGCGGATTTCCATTGCACGCTTCCTTGGTTGGCAAAAATGGCCGTATGCGTTTTTTCCTGGATATATTCAGGAAAAAACGCATATGCATTTTTTGGCCAAGTGCATCATTGTCGAAGTTCTGCCGCTTTTCATATGCTTTAAATGCAATTCCAATCTACCTCCTGAAATCTGTTTCCTGCAATTGTGCCTTGCTTTCAAGTCCTCTTCGCAGCCTTACCTCAATATATTTTTGGACGATAGTTGTCCTTTATAACTCTGCAAGTTTATGAATTGCAGTGACCCTGAGCTCCTTTTTCCAACTCGCTTTTTTGTGAGCTGGACGCAAAACGGCAGGATTGCTTCAGGCCCTAATCTGGTTCCGGCGTGGCACGCTGAGTCTTTGGTTAATTCTTCTTCTTGGTGGGAAATTAGAGTGAAATGTGCCCGTCCAAACAACTACAGCTAGTCTCTCATTGGTTCTCCCTATTCCCGTTCATCCTCCGCAGAAATTGCAGAGTGTGCCAAACAGGAGGTTACAAGCACTGACTCTCCAAGTGGGGAGATTGTTAGTAAAGCGTCTGGAATGGCGAACCCGTGTACCAGAGGACGAATAATGAGATGCGTTTTAGAAACCTTGCCCGATCACACTGTGGACCATCCTCTGGGTTTCCCACGCATGTTTTAGCTGTAGGAAGAATCCCTTAAACCTGGAGAGTTGGGACCCATGGAATGGGTAGCACGCAGTACTACTTCAAAGGGTCTGCATTTGCTCACCGAACCTCACCAATTCTCTCAGCCCCAAGTGTCCAGCCTTATGTCTCACCCAGCTGTGGGTGTAGATGTGGTAAATCCAGGTTTCATCACAAGCCTGAACGAATTATTTAAGAATTTCTCTCTCTTTCACTGTCTTTCTGTTTTGTTTTTGAAGTTTATTTTTATAATGGGGTTGAGCTAATTTTCACTGCTGTGTTTATGCATCTGTACACACACTTGATTCTCTTACGGAGACATATAAATACATAGATTTTAAGATTCTTACTAGTCAGATATATTCCTCTGCGGTGAATAGGGGGTGTTGAGTCCACTTCGCTGAGCAAGGAGTAGGTCTTGTCTATTACATATTTGGCTTATGGAACGGTATCTGTGCTCATTTCAATCTCTGGATTTATGCAGCACCCCAACTCACCTTTCCCCTTAAGCAAACATGTTTGTTTTCTAAATGTGAGACTCTGTTCTGTTTTGTAATTCAGTTCATGTGTAGCCAAGTTTACATTCCCTCTATAAGTGATATCTTATGATAAGTTTCTTTATCTGTGTGACTTATTTCCTTAGAATCATCGTACCTAAATCCACTCATTATGCTCCTACGGGCCTGATGATATTGATTTCATTGCTGAGTGATATTCCATTGTACATAAGTACCACAACTTCTTTATCCATTTTCCTCTTTCTGGGATATTTAAATTGTACCGTAGTCGAGGTTCTTGTAAACACAGCAGCCTTAAACTTTGGGGTGGCTGTGTCTTGTTGATTTTAATTTTCCTAAGCTATAGGACCATAAGTGGAAGCAACCTAGGCTCTGTAGCTTTGTTTTTTAGAGGTTTCAGGAAACACCATACACTTCTCTAGAGTGGCTGTTGGCCATTTACATCCCGCCCATCAGCATAACAAGGCTCCCAGTTCTCCATGGCCTGTCCTGCCTTTCTGGTTTTTACACTTTTTTCAGATGGCCCTTTTGACCGGTGGGAAGTGAGACTTCATTGTAGTGCAGATCTCCGTTGCAGGCTTGCTTATTTGGACAAAAAGAGCGTATGCGTTTTTTCCTGCATGTATTCAGGAAAAAAACGCATACGCCCTTTTTGGCCAAGTGCATCATTGTCAAAGTTCTGCCGCTTTTCATATGCTTTAAATGCAGTTTCCATCTACCTCCTGAAATATATTTCCTGCAATTGTGCCATGCTTTCAAGTCCTCTTCGCAGCCTTACCTCAATATATTTTTGGACGATAGCTGTCATTTATAACTCTGCAGGTTTATGAATTACAGTGCCCCTGAGGTCCTTTCTTCAACTCGCTTTCTTGTGGGCTGGCCGCAGAACTGCAGGATTGCTTCAGGCCCTAATCTTGTTTCATCACGGCATGCTGAGCCTTTTGTTAATTCCTCTTCCTGGTGGGAAATTAGAATGAAATGTGACCGTCCAAACACCTACAGCTAGTCTCTCATTGGTTCTCCCTATTCCCGTTCAACCTCCGCAGAAATTGCTAACTGTGCCAAACAGGAGTTTTAAGGCACTGACTCTCCACGTGGGGAGATTTTTAGTAAAGCGTCTGGAATGGCGAACCCGTGTACCAGGGGACAAAAAATGAGATGGGTTTTAGAAACGTTGCCCAATCACATGGTGTACAATCCTCTGGGTTTCCCATGCATGTTTTAGCTGTAGGAAGAATCCCTTAAACCAGGAGAGTTGGGACCCAGGGAATGGGTAGCATACAGTATTACTTCAAAGGGTCTGCATTTGCTCACCGAACCTCACCAATCCTCTCAGCCCCAAATGTCCTGCCTTATGTCTCACCCAGCTGTGGGTGTAGATGTGGTAAATCCAAGTTTCATCACAAGCCCTGAACGAATTATTTAAGAACTTTCTCTCCTTCACTGTCTTTGTTTTTGAAATTTATTTTAATAATGGGGTTTAGTTGATTTTTCACGGCTGTGTATACTGCTCTACACACACTTGATTCTCTTACGGAGACATATAGATACATATGTTTTAATATTCTTTTTGTCAGATATATTCCTCTGCGGTGAATAGGTGGTGTTGAGTCTAATTCGTTGAGCAAGGAGTATATCTTGTCTATTATATATTTGGCTTATGGAATAGTATCTGTGCTAATTTCAATCTCTGGTTTTACGCAGCACCCCAACTCACCATTCCCCTTAAGAAAGCATAAGTTTGTTTTCTAAATGTGAGACTCTGTTCTGTTTTGTAATTCAGTTCATGTGTAGCCAAGTTTACATTCCCTCTATAAGTGATATCATATGATAAGTTTCTTTTTCTGTGTGACTTATTTCCTTTGAATCATCGTACCTAAATCCATTCATTATGCTTGTACGGGCCTGACGACATTGATTTCATTGTTGAGTGATATTCCATTGTACGTAAGTACGAAAACTTCTTTATCCATTTCTCTCTTTCAAGGATAATTAATTTGTACCGTAGTCGAGGCTCTTGTAAACAGAGCAGCCCTAAACTTTGCGGTGGTTGTTTCTTGTTATTTTAATTTTCCTGAGCTATAGTGCTATAAGTGGGTTTAGGGTTAGGGTTAAGGTTAGGGTTAGGGAACGGTTATGGTTTAGAATGCGACAATGGTTTAGGGTGAGCGAAAGTGTTAGGGTACAGGTCAGTGTTAGTGTACCGTTTAGGATTAGGGTAAGTGTTAGGGTAATGCTTCGGGTTAGGGTTACGGTTAGGGAACAGGGATGGTTTAGGGTACAGGTTAGGGTACGACAACGGTTTAGGGATAGCGTACATGTAAGGGTAAGATTTAGTGTTAGCGTACGGGTTAGGATTAGAGGACGGGTGAGGGTAAGGCTTCAGGTAACGGTTAGGGTTAGGGTTAGGGGAGAGGGACAGTTTAGGGTACAGGTTAGGGTGCGACAATGGTTTAGGATGAGCGTACGTGTTAGGGTACGGGTTAGTGTTAGCGTATGGGATAGGATAAGGTGACGGGTTAGAGTAAGGCTTCGGGTAAGGGTTAGGGTTAGGGTTAAGGGACGGGGATGGTATAGGGTACAGGTAAGGGTACGACAACGGTTTAGGGTGAGCATACGTGTGCGGGCATGGGTTAGTGTTAGCGTACGGGTTAGGATTAGGAGAGGGGTTAGGGTACGGCTTCGGGTAAGGGTTAGGGTTAGGGTTAGGGGACGATTTAGGGTACAGGTTAGGGTACGACAATGGTATAGTGTGAGAGTAAGTGTGAGGGCACTGGTTAGTGTCAGCGTACGGGTTAGGATTAGGGGACGGGTTAGGGTAAGGCTTCAGGTAAGGGATAGGGTTAGGGTTAGGGTTAGGGGACAGGGACGGTTTAGGGGACAGGTTAGGGTTAGGGGATGGGGACGGTTTAGGGGACAGGTTAGGGTACGACAATGGTTGAGGGTGAGCGTACGTGTGAAGGCATGGGTTAGTGTTAGCGTACGGGTTAGGATTAGGGGACGGGTTACGGTAAGGCTTTGGGTAAGGGTTAGGGTTAGGAATAGAGGACGGGGACGGTTTAGGGGACAGGTTAGGGTACGACAACGGTTTAGGGTGAGCGTACATGTGAGGGCACGGGTTAGTGTTAGCGTACGGGTTAGGATAAGGGGACGGGTTAGGGTAAGGCTTTGGGTAAGGGATAGGGCAAGGATCCGGGCTAGGGTTACGGTTAGGGGACGGGGACGGTTTAGGGTCCAGGTGAGGGTATGACAACGCTTTAGGCTGAGCGTACGTGTGAGGGCATGGGTTAGTGTTAGCGTACGGGTTAGGATTAGGGGACGGGTGAGGGTAAGGCTTCGGGGAAGGGTTAGGGTTAGGGTTCGGGCTAGGGTTAGGGTTAGGGGACGGGGACGGTTTCGGGTCCAGGTGAGGGTACGACAACGCTTTAGGGGGAGTGTACGTGTGAGGGGGCAGGTTAGTGTTAGCGTACGGGTTAGGATTAGGGGACGGGTGAGGGTCAGGCTTCGGGGAAGGGTTAGGGTTAAGGTTCGGGCTAGGGTTAGGGTTAGGGGAAAGGGACGGTTTAGGGTCCAGGTGAGGGTACAACAACGCTTTAGGGGGAGCGTACGTGTGAGGGCGCGGGTTAGTGTTAGCGTACGGGTTAGGATTAGGGGACGGGTGAGGGTTAGGCTTCGGGGAAGGGTTAGGGTTAGGGTTCGAGCTAGGGTTAGGGTTAGGGGACGGGGACGGTTTAGGGTCCAGGTGAGGGTACGACTATGCTTTAGGATGAGCGTAAGTGTGAGGGCATGGGTTAGTGTTAGCTTATGGGTTAGAATTAGGGGACTTGTGAGGGTAAGGCTTCGGGGAAGGTTTAGGGTTAGGGTGCGGGCTAAGGTTAGGGTTAGGGGACGGGGTCGGTTTAGGGTCAAGGTGAGGGTACGACAACGCTTTAGGGGGAGCGTAACGTGTGAGGGCACGGGTTAGTGTTAGCGTACGGGTTAGGATTAGGGGAAGGGTGAGGGTCAGGCTTCGGGGAAGTGTTAGGGTTAGGGTTCGGGCTAGGGTTAGGCTTAGGGGATGGGGACTGTTTAGGGTCCAGGTGATGGAACGACAACGCTTTAGGGGGAACTTACGTGTGAGGGCGCGGGTTAGCATTAGCGTACGTGTTAGGATTAGGGGACGGGTGAGGGTCAGGCTTCGGGGAAAGGTTAGGGTTAGGGTTCGGGCTAGGGTTAGGGTTAGGGGACGGGGACGGTTTAGGGTCCAGGTGAGGGTATGACAACGCTTTAGGGGGAGCGTACGTGTGAGGGCGCGGGTTAGTGTTAGCGTACGGGTTAAAATTAGGGGACGGCTGAGGGTCATACTTCGGGGAAGGGTTAGGGTTAGGGTTCGGGCTAGGGTTAGGGTTTGAGGATGGGGACGGTTTAGGGTCCAGGTGAGGGAACGACAGCGCTTTAGGGGCAGCGTACGTGTGAGGGCGCGGGTTAGTGTTAGCGTACGGGTTAGGATTAGGGGACGGGTGAGGGTCAGGCTTCGGGGAAGGGTTAGGGTTAGGTTTAGGGCTAGGGTTAGGGGACGGGGCCGTTTTAGGGTCCAGGGGAGGGTACGACAACGCTTTAGGGGGAGCGTAAGTGTGAGGGCGCAGGTTAGCTTTAGCGTACCGTTTAGGATTAGGGGACGGGTGAGGGTCAGGCTTCGGGGAAGGATTAGGGTTAGGGTTCGGGCTAGGGTTAGGGTTAGTGGACGGGGATGGTTTAGGGTCCAGGTGAGGGTACGACAACGCTTTAGAGGGAGCGTACGTGTGAGGGCGCGGGTTAGTGTTAGCGTACGGGTTAGGATTAGGGGACGGGTGAGGGTCAGGCTTCGGGGAAGTGTTAGGGTTAGGGTTCGGGTTAGGGTTAGTGTTAGGGGACGGGGACGGTTCAGGGTCCAGTTGAGGGTACCACAACGCTTTAGGGGGAGCGTACGTGTGAGGGCACGGGTTAGTGTTAGCGTACGTGTTAGGATTAGGGGACGGGTGAGGGTCAGGCTTCGGGGAAGTGTCAGGGTTAGGATTCGGGCTAGGGTTAGGGTTAGGGGACGGGGACGGTTTAGGGTCCAGGTGATGGTACGACAACGCTTTAGGGGGAGCGGACGTGTGAGGGCGCGGGTTAGTGTTAGCGTACGGGTTAGGATTAGGGGACGGTTGAGGCTCAGGCTTCGGGGAAGTGTTAGTGTTAGGGTTCGGGCTAGGGTTAGGGTTAGGGGACGGGGACGGTTTAGGGTCTAGGTGAGGGTACGACAACGCTTTAGGGGGAGCGTACGTGTGAGGGCGTGGGTTAGCGTTAGCGTACGGGTTAGGATTAGGGGACGGGTGAGGCTCAGGCTTCGGGGAAGGTTTAGGGTTAGGGTTCGGGCTAGGGTTAGGGTTAGGGGACGGGGACGGTTTAGGGTCCAGGTGAGGGTACGACAACGCTTTAGGGGGAGCGTACGTGTGACGGTGCGGGTTAGTGTTAGCGTACGGGTTACGATTAGGGAACGGGTGAGGGTCAGGCTTCTGGGAAGGGTTAGGGTTAGCGTTCGAGCTTGGGTTAGTGTTAAGGGACGGGGACAGTTTAGGGTCCAGGGGAGGGTACGACAACGCTTTAGGGTGAGCGTACGTGTGAGGGCGCGGGTTAGTGTTAGCGTACGGGTTAGAATTAGGGGACGGGTGAGGGTCAGGCTTCGGGGAAGGGTTAGGGTTAGGGTTCGGCCTAGGGTTAGGGTTAGGAGACGGGGACGGTATATTGTCCAGGTGAGGGTACGACAACGCTTTAGGGGGAGCGTACGTGTGAGGGCGCGGGTTAGTGTTAGCGTACGGGTTACGATTAGGGAACGGGTGAGGGTCAGGCTTCGGGGAAGGTTTAGGTTTAGGTTTAGGGCTAGGGTTAGGGGACGGGTCCATTTTAGGGTCCAGGTGAGGGTACGACAACGCTTTAGGGGGAGAGTACGTGTGAGGGCGCAGGTTCGCTTTAGCGTACGGTTTAGGATTAGGGGACGGGTGAGGGTCAGGCTTCGGGGAAGTGTCAGGGTTAGGATTCGGGCTAGGGTTAGGGTTAGGAGACAGGGACGGTTTAGGGTCCAGGTGATGGTACGACAACGCTTTAGGGGGAGCGTACGTGTGAGGGCTTGGGTTAGCGTTAGCGTACGGGTTAGGATTAGGGGACGGGTGAGGGTCAGGCTTCGGGGAAGGGTTAGGGTTAGGGTTCGGGCTAGGGTTAGGGTTAGGGGACGGGGACGGTTTAGGGTCCAGGTGAGGGTATGACAACACTTTAGGGGGAGCGTACGTGTGAGGGCGCGGGTTAGAGTTAGCGTACGGGTTAAAATTAGGGGACGGCTGAGGGTCAGACTTCGGGGAAGGGTTAGGGTTAGGGTTCGGGCTAGGGTTAGGGTGAGGGAATGGGGATGGTTTAGGGTCCAGGTGAGGGTACGACAGCGCTTTAGGGGCAGCGTATGTGTGAGGGCGCGGGTTAGTGTTAGCGTACGGGTTAGGATTAGGGGACGGGTGAGGGTCAGGCTTCGGGGAAGGGTTAGGGTTAGGTTTAGGGCTAGGGTTAGGGTACGGGGCCGTTTTAGGGTCCAGGTGAGGGTACGACAACGCTTTAGGGGGAGCGTAAGTGTGAGGGCGCAGGTTAGCTTTAGCGTACGGTTTAGGATTAGGGGACGGGTGAGGGTCAGGCTTCGGGGAAGGATTAGGGTTAGGGTTCCGGCTAGGGTTAGGGTTAGGGGACGGGGACGGTTTAGGGTCCGGTGAGGGTAGGACAACGCTTTAGGGGGAGCGTAGGTGTGAGGGCGCGGGTTAGTGTTAGCGTACGGTTTAGGATTAGGGGACGGGTGAGGGTCAGGCTTCGGGGAAGGGTTAGGGTTAGGGTTCGGCCTAGGGTTAGGGTTAGGGGACGGGGACGGTTCAGGGTCCAGTTGAGGGTACCACAACGCTTTAGGGGGAGCGTACGTGTGAGGGCACGGGTTAGTGTTAGCGTACGGGTTAGGATTAAGGGACGGGTGAGGGTCAGGCTTCGGGGAAGTGTCAGGGTTAGGATTCGGGCTAGGGTTAGGGTTAGGGGACGGGGACGGTTTAGGGTCCAGGTGATGGTACGACAACGCTTTAGGGGGAGCGTACGTGTGAGGGCGCGGGTTAGTGTTAGCGTACGGGTTAGGATTAGGGGACGGTTGAGGCTCAGGCTTCGGGGAAGTGTTAGTGTTAGGGTTCGGGCTAGGGTTAGGGTTAGGGGACGGGGACGGTTTAGGGTCTAGGTGAGGGTACGACAACACTTTAGGGGGAGTGTACGTGTGAGGGCGTGGGTTAGCGTTAGCGTACGGGATAGGATTAGGGGACGGGTGAGTGTCAGGCTTCGGGGAAGGGTTAGGGTTAGGTTTAGGGCTAGAGTTAGGGGACGGGGCCGTTTTAGGGACCAGGGGAGGGTACGACAGCGCATTAGGGGGAGCGTAAGTGTGAGGGCGCAGGTTAGCTTTAGCGTACCGTTTAGGATTAGTGGACGGGTGAGTGTCAGGCTTCGGGGAAGGATTAGGGTTAGGGTTCGGGCAAGGGTTAGGGTTAGGGGACGGGGACGGTTTAGGGTCCAGGTGAGGGTAGGACAACGCTTTAGGGTGAGCGTACGTGTGAGGGCGCGGGTTAGTGTTAGCGTACGGGTTAGGATTAGGGGACGGGTGAGGGTCAGGCTTCGGGGAAGGGTTAGGCTTAGGGTTCGGGCTAGGGTTAGGGTTAGGGGACGGGGACGGTTCAGGGTCCAGTTGAGGGTACCACAACGCTTTAAGGGGAGCGTACGTGTGAGGGCACGGGTTAGTGTTAGCGTACGGGTTAGGATTAAGGGACGGGTGAGGGTCAGGCTTCGGGGAAGTGTCAGGGTTAGGATTCGGGCTAGGGTTAGGGTTAGGGGACGGGGACGGTTTAGGGTCCAGGTGATGGTACGACAACGCTTTAGGGGGAGCGTACGTGTTTGGGCGCGGGTTAGTGTTAGCGTACGGGTTAGGATTAGGGGACGGTTGAGGCTCAGGCTTCGGGGAAGTATCAGGGTTAGGATTCGGGCTAGGGTTAGGGTTAGGAGACGGGGACGGTTTAGGGTCCAGGTGATGGTACGACAACGCTTTAGGGGGAGCGTACGTGTGAGGGCGCGGGTTAGTGTTAGCTTACGGGTTAGCATTAGGGGACGGTTGAGGCTCAGGCTTCGGGGAAGTGTTAGGGTTAGGGTTCGGGCTAGGGTTAGGCTTAGGGGACGGGGACTGTTTAGGGTCCAGGTGAGGGTACCACAACGCTTTAGGGGGATCTTACGTGTGAGGGCGCGGGTTAGCATTAGCGTACGGGTTAGGATTAGGGGACGGGTGAGGGTCAGGCTTCGGGGAAAGGTTAGGGTTAGGGTTCGGGCTAGGGTTAGGGTTAGGGGACGGGGACGGTTTAGGGTCCAGGTGAGGGTATGACAACGCTTTAGGGGGAGTGTACGTGTGAGGGCGCGGGTTAGTGTTAGCGTACGGGTTAAAATTAGGGGACGGCTGAGGGTCAGGCTTCGGGGAAGGGTTAGGGTTAGGGTTCCGGCTAGGGTTAGGGTTAGGGGACGGGGACGGTTTAGGGTCCGGTGAGGGTAGGACAACGCTTTAGGGGGAGCGTACGTGTGAGGGCGCGGGTTAGTGTTAGCGTACGGGTTAGGATTAGGGGACGGGTGAGGGTCAGGCTTCGGGGAAGGTTTAGGGTTAGGGTTCGGGCTAGGGTTAGGGTTAGGGGACGGGGACGGTTTAGGGTCCAGGGGAGGGTACGACAACGCTTTAGGGGGAGCGTACGTGTGAGGGCGCGGGTTAGTGTTAGCGTACGGGTTAGGATTAGGGGACGGGTGAGGGTCAGGCTTCGGGGAAGGGTTAGGGTTAGGGTTCGGGCTAGGGTTAGGGTTAGGGGACGGGGACGGTTTAGGGTCCAGGGGAGGGTACGACAATGCTTTAGGGGGAGCGTAGGTGTGAGGGCGCGGGTTAGTGTTAGCGTAGGGTTTAGGATTAGGGGATGGGTGAGGGTCAGGCTTCGGGGAAGTGTTAGGGTTAGGGTTCGGGCTAGGGTAAGGGTTAGGGGATGGGGATGGTTTAGGGTCCCGGTGAGGGTACGACAACGCTTTAGGGGGAGCGTAGGTATGAGGGCGCGGGTTAGTGTTAGCGTACGGGTTAGGATTAGGGGACGGGTGAGGGTCAGGATTCGGGGAAGGGTTAGGGTTCGGGCTAGGGTTAGGGTTAGGGGACGGAGACGGTTTAGGGTCCAGGGGAGGGTACGACAACGCTTTAGGGGGAGCGTACGTGTGAGGGCGCGGGTTAGTGTTAGCGTACGGGTTAGGATTAGGGGACGGGTGAGGGTCAGGCTTCGGGGAAGGTTTAGGGTTAGGGTTCGGGCTAGGGTTAGGGTTAGGGGATGGGGACGGTTTAGGGTCCAGGGGAGGGTACGACAATGCTTTAGGGGGAGCGTACGTGTGAGGGCGCGGGTTAGTGTTAGCGTACGGGTTAGGATTAGGGGACGGGAGAGGGTCAGGCTTCGGGGAAGGGTTAGGGTTAGGGTTCGGGCTAGGGTTAGGGTTAGGGGACGGGGACGGTTTAGGGTCCAGGGGAGGTTACGACAACGCTTTAGGGGGAGCGTACGTGTAAGGGCGCGGGTTAGTGTTAGGGTACCGGTTAGGATTAGGGGACGTGTGAGGGTCAGGCTTCGGGGAAGGGTTAGGCTTAGGGTTCGGGCTAGGGTTAGGGTTAGGGGACGGGGACGGTTTAGGGTCCAGGGGAGGGTACGACAACGCTTTAGGGGGAGCGTAGGTGTGAGGGCGCGGGTTAGTGTTAGCGTAGGGTTTAGGATTAGGGGATGGGTGAGGGTCAGGCTTCGGGGAAGGTTTAGGGTTAGGGTTCGGGCTAGGGTTAGGGTTAGGGGATGGGGATCGTTTAGGGTCCCGGTGATTGTACGACAACGCTTTAGTGGGAGCGTAGGAGTGAGGGCACGGGTTAGTGTTAGCGTACGGGTTAGGATTAGGGGACGGGTGAGGGTCAGGCTTCGGGGAAGGGTTAGGGTTCGGGCTAGGGTTAGGGTTAGGGGACGGAGACGGTTTAGGGTCCAGGGGAGGGTACGACAACGCTTTAGGGGGAGCGTACGTGTGAGGGCGCGGGTTAGTGTTAGCGTACGGGTTAGGATTAGGGGACGGGTGAGGGGCAGGCTTCGGGGAAGGGTTAGCGTTAGGGTTCGGGCTAGGGTTAGGGTTAGGGGATGGGGACGGTTTAGGGTTCAGGGGAGGGTACGACAACGCTTTAGGGGGAGCGTACGTGTGAGGGCGCGGGTTAATGTTAGCGTACGGGTTAGGATTAGGCGACGGGTGAGGGTCAGGCTTCGGGGAAGGGTTAGGGTTAGGGTTCGGGCTAGGGTTAGGGTTAGGGGACGGGGACGGTTTAGGGTCCAGGGGAGGGTACGACAACGCTTTAGGGGGAGCGTACGTGTGAGGGCGCGGGTTAGTGTTAGCGTACGGGTTAGGATTAGGGGACGGGAGAGGGTCAGGCTTCGGGGAAGGGTTAGGGTTAGGGTTCAGGCTAGGGTTAGGGTTAGGGGACGGGGACGGTTTAGGGTCCAGGGGAGGGTACGACAACGCTTTAGGGGGAGCGTACGTGTAAGGGCGCGGGTTAGTGTTAGCGTACCGGTTAGGATTAGGGGACGGGTGAGGGTCAGGCTTCGGGGAAGGGTTAGGCTTAGGGTTCGGGCTAGGGTTAGGGTTAGGGGACGGAGACGGTTTAGGGTCCAGGGGAGGGTACGACAACGCTTTAGGGGGAGCGTACGCGTGAGGGCGCGGGTTAGTGTTAGCGTACGGGTTAGGATTAGGGGACGGGTGACGGTCAGGCTTCGGGGAAGGGTTAGTGTTAGGGTTCGGGCTAGGGTTAAGGTTAGGGGACGGGGACGGTTTAGGGTCCAGGGGAGGGTACGACAACGCTTTAGGGGGTGCGTACTTGTGAGGGCGCGGGTTACTGTTAGCGTACGGGTTAGGATTAGGGGACGGGAGAGGGTCAGGCTTCGGGGAAGGGTTAGGGTTAGGGTTCGGGCTAGGGTTAGGGTTAGGGGACGGGGACGGTTTAGGGTCCAGGGGAGGGTACGACAACGCTTTAGGGGGAGCGTACGTGTGAGGGCGCGGGTTAGTGTTAGCGTACGGGTTAGGATTAGGGGACGGATGAGGGTCAGGCTTCTGGGAAGGGTTAGGGTTAGCGATCGAGCTTGGGTTAGTGTTAAGGGACGGGGACAGTTTAGGGTCCAGGGGAGGGTACGACAACGCTTTAGGGTGAGCGTACGTGTGAGGGCGCGGGTTAGTGTTAGCGTACGGGTTAGAATTAGGGGACGGGTGAGGGTCAGGCTTCGGGGAAGGGTTAGGGTTAGGGTTCGGGCTAGGGTTAGGGTTAGGGGACGGGGACGGTATATTGTCCAGGTGAGGGTACGACAACGCTTTAGGGGGAGCGTACGTGTGAGGGCGCGGGTTAGTGTTAGCGTACGGGTTACGATTAGGGAACGGGTGAGTGTCAGGCTTCGGGGAAGGTTTAGGTTTAGGTTTAGGGCTAGGGTTAGGGGACGGGGCCATTTTAGGGTCCAGGTGAGGGTACGACAACGCTTTAGGGGGGGCGTACGTGTGAGGGCGGAGGTTCGCTTTAGCGTACGGTTTAGGATTAGGGGACGGGTGAGGGTCAGGCTTCGGGGAAGTGTCAGGGTTAGGATTCGGGCTAGGGTTAGGGTTAGGAGACAGGGACGGTTTAGGGTCCAGGTGATGGTACGACAACGCTTTAGGGGGAGCGTACGTGTGAGGGCGCGGGTTAGCGTTAGCGTTAGCGTACGGGTTAGGATTAGGGGACGGGTGAGGGTCAGGCTTCGGGGAAGGGTTAGGGTTAGGGTTCGGGCTAGGGTTAGGGTTAGGGGACGGGGACGGTTTAGGGTCCAGGTGAGGGTATGACAACACTTTAGGGGGAGCGTACATTTGAGGGCGCGGGTTAGAGTTAGCGTACGGGTTAAAATTAGGGGACGGGTGAGGGTCAGGCTTCGGGGAAGGGTTAGGGTTAGGGTTCCGGCTAGGGTTAGGGTTAGGGGACGGGGACGGTTTAGGGTCCGGTGAGGGTAGGACAACGCTTTAGGGGGAGCGTACGTGTGAGGGCGCGGGTTAGTGTTAGCGTACGGGTTAGGATTAGGGGACGGGTGAGGGTCAGGCTTCGGGGAAGGGTTAGGGTTAGGGTTCGGGCTAGGGTTAGGTTTAGGGGACGGGGACGGTTCAGGGTCCAGTTGAGGGTACCACAACGCTTTAGGGGGAGTGTACGTGTGAGGGCACGGGTTAGTGTTAGCGTACGGGTTAGGATTAAGGGACGGGTGAGGGTCAGGCTTCGGGGAAGTGTCAGGGTTAGGATTCGGGCTAGGGTTAGGGTTAGGGGACGGGGACGGTTTAGGGTCCACGTGATGGTACGACAACGCTTTAGGGGGAGCTTACGTGTGAGGGCGAGGTTTAGTGTTAGCGTACGGGTTAGGATTAGGGGACGGTTGAGGCTCAGGCTTCGGGGAAGTGTCAGGGATAGGATTCGGGCTAGGGTTAGTGTTAGGAGACGGGGACGGTTTAGGGTCCAGGTGATGGTACGACAACGCTTTAGGGGGAGCGTACGTGTGAGGGCGCAGGTTAGTGTTAGCGTACGGGTTAGGATTAGGGGACGGTTGAGGCTCAGGCTTCGGGGAAGTGTTAGTGTTAGGGTTCGGGCTAGGGTTAGGGTTAGGGGACGGGGACGGTTTAGGGTCTAGGTGAGGGTACGACAACGCTTTAGGGGGAGCGTACGTGTGAGGGCGTGGGTTAGCGTTAGCGTACGGGTTAGGATTAGGGTACGGGTGAGGGTCAGGCTTCGGGGAAGGATTAGGGTTAGGGTTCGGGGTAGGGTTAGGGTTAGGGGATGGGGACGGTTTAGGGTCCAGGTGAGGGTACGGCAACGCTTTAGGGGGAGCGTACGTGTGACGGCGCGGGTTAGTGTTAGCGAACGGGTTACGATTAGGGAACGGGTGAGGGTCAGGCTTCGGTGAAGGTTTAGGGTTAGGTTTAGGGCTAGGGTTAGGGCACGGGGCCGTTTTAGGGTCCAGGTGAGGGTACGACAACGCTTTAGGGGGAGCGTACGTGTGAGGACGTGGGTTAGTATTAGTGTACGGGTTAGGATTAGGAGACGGGTGAGGGTCAGGATTCGAGGAAGGGTTAGGGTTAGGGTTCGGGCTAGGGTTAGGGTTAGGGGACGGGGACGGTTTAGGTTCCAGGGGAGGGTACGACAACGCTTTAGGGGGAGCGTAGGTGTGAGGGCGCGGGTTAGTGTTAGCGTACGGGTTAGGATTAGGGGACGGGTGAGGGTCAGGCTTCGGGGAAGTGTTAGGGTTAGGTTTCAGGCTAGGGTTAGGGATAGGGGACTGAGACGGTTTAGGGTCCAGGGGAGGGTACGACAATGCTTCAGGGGGAGCGTAGGTGTGAGGGCGCGGGTTAGTGTTAGCGTACGGGTTAGGATTAGGGGACGGGTGAGGGTCAGGCTTTGGGGAAGTGTTAGGGTTAGGTTTAGGGGACGGGGACGGTTTAGGGTCCAGGGGAGAGTACGACACCGCTTTAGGGGGAGCGTAGGTGTGAGGGCGCGGGTTAGCGTTAGCGTTCGGGTTAGGATTAGGGGACGGGTGAGGGTCAGGCTTCGGGGAAGGGTTATGGTTAAGGTTCGGGCTAGGGTTAGTGTTAGGGGACGGGGACGGTTTAGGGTCCAGGGGAGGGTACGACAATGCTTTAGGGGCAGCGTACGTGTGAGGGCGCGGGTTAGTGTTAGCGTACGGGTTAGGATTAGGGGACGGGTGAGGGTCAGGCTTCGGGGAAGGGTTAGGGTTAGGGTTCGGACTAGGGTTAGGTTTAGGGGACGGGGACTGCTTAGGGTCCAGGGGAGAGTACGACAATGCTTTAGGGGGAGCGTACGTGTGAGGGCGCGGCTTAGTGTTAGCGTACGGGTTAGGATTAGGGGACGTGTGAGGGTCAGGCTTCGGGGAGGTGTTAGGGTTAGGGTTCGGGCTAGGGTTAGGGTTAGGGGACGGGGACGGTTTAGGGTCCAGGGGAGGGTACGACAACGCTTTAGGGGGAGCGTACGTGTGAGGGTGCGGGTTAGTGTTAGCATACGGGTTAGTATTAGGGGACGGGTGAGGGTCAGGCTTCGGGGAAGGGTTAGGGTTAGGGTTCGGGCTAGGGTTAGGGTTAGGGGACGGGGACGGTTTAGGTTCCAGGGGAGGGTACGGCAACGCTTTAGGGGGAGCGTACGTGTGAGGGCACGGGTTAGTGTTAGCGTATGGGTTAGGATTAGGGCATGGGTGAGGGTCAGGCTTCGGGGAAGGGTTAGGGTTCGGGCTAGGGTTAGGGTTAGGGGACGGAGACGGTTTAGGGTCCAGGGGAGGGTACGACAACGCTTTAGGGGGAGCGTACGTGTGAGGGCGCGGGTTAGTGTTAGCGTACGGGTTAGGATTAGGGAACGGGTGAGGGTCAGGCTTCGGGGAAGGGTTAGGGTTAGGGTTCGGGCTAGGGTTAGGGTTAGGGGACGGGGACGGTTTAGGGTCCAGGGGAGGGTACGACAACGCTTTAGGGGGAGCGTAGGTGTGAGGGCGCGGGTTAGTGTTAGCGTACGGGTTAGGATTAGGGGACGGGTGAGGGTCAGGCTTTGGGGAAGGGTTACGGTTAGGTTTAGGGGACGGGGACGGTTTAGGGTCCAGGGGAGAGTACGACACCGCTTTAGGGGGAGCGTAGGTGTGAGGGCGCGGGTTAGCGTTAGCGTACGGGTTAGGATTAGGGGACGGGTGAGGGTCAGGCTTCGGGGAAGGGTTAGGGTTAGGGTTCGGGCTAGGGTTAGGGTTAGGGGACGGGGACGGTTTAGGGTCCAGGTGAGGGTATGACAACACTTTAGGGGGAGCGTACGTGTGAGGGCGCGGGTTAGAGTTAGCGTACGGGTTAAAATTAGGGGACGGGTGAGGGTCAGGCTTCGGGGAAGGGTTAGGGTTAGGGTTCCGGCTAGGGTTAGGGTTAGGGGACGGGGACGGTTTAGGGTCCGGTGAGGGTAGGACAACGCTTTAGGGGGAGCGTACGTGTGAGGGCACGGGTTAGTGTTAGCGTACGGGTTAGGATTAAGAGACGGGTGAGGGTCAGGCTTCGGGGAAGTGTCAGGGTTAGGATTCGGGCTAGGGTTAGGGTTAGGGGACGGGGACGGTTTAGGGTCCACGTGATGGTACGACAACGCTTTAGGGGGAGCTTACGTGTGAGGGCGAGGGTTAGTGTTAGCGTACGGGTTAGGATTAGGGGACGGTTGAGGCTCAGGCTTCGGGGAAGTGTCAGGGATAGGATTCGGGCTAGGGTTAGTTTTAGGAGACGGGGACGGTTTAGGGTCCAGGTGATGGTACGACAACGCTTTAGGGGGAGCGTACGTGTGAGGGCGCGGGTTAGTGTTAGCGTACGGGTTAGGATTAGGGGACGGTTGAGGCTCAGGCTTCGGGGAAGTGTTAGTGTTAGGGTTCGGGCTAGGGTTAGGGTTAGGGGACGGGGACGGTTTAGGGTCTAGGTGAGGGTACGACAACGCTTTAGGGGGAGCGTACGTGTGAGGGCGTGGGTTAGCGTTAGCGTACGGGTTAGGATTAGGGGACGGGTGAGGGTCAGGCTTCGGGGAAGGTTTAGGGTTAGGGTTCGGGCTAGGGTTAGGGTTAGGGGATGGGGACGGTTTAGGGTCCAGGTGAGGGTACGACAACGCTTTAGGGGGAGCGTACGTGTGACGGCGCGGGTTAGTGTTAGCGAACGGGTTACGATTAGGGAACGGGTGAGGGTCAGGCTTCGGTGAAGGTTTAGGGTTAGGTTTAGGGCTAGGGTTAGGGCACGGGGCCGTTTTAGGGTCCAGGTGAGGGTACGACAACGCTTTAGGGGGAGCGTACGTGTGAGGACGTGGGTTAGTATTAGTGTACGGGTTAGGATTAGGAGACGGGTGAGGGTCAGGATTCGAGGAAGGGTTAGGGTTAGGGTTCGGGCTAGGGTTAGGGTTAGGGGACGGGGACGGTTTAGGTTCCAGGGGAGGGTACGACAACGCTTTAGGGGGAGCGTACGTGTGAGGGCGCGGGTTAGTGTTAGCGTACGGGTTAGGATTAGGGGACGGGTGAGGGTCAGGCTTCGGGGAAGTGTTAGGGTTAGGTTTCAGGCTAGGGTTAGGGATAGGGGACTGAGACGGTTTAGGGTCCAGGGGAGGGTACGACAATGCTTCAGGGGGAGCGTAGGTGTGAGGGCGCGGGTTAGTGTTAGCGTACGGGTTAGGATTAGGGGACGGGTGAGGGTCAGGCTTTGGGGAAGGGTTAGGGTTAGGTTTAGGGGACGGGGACGGTTTAGGGTCCAGGGGAGAGTACGACACCGCTTTAGGGGGAGCGTAGGTGTGAGGGCGCGGGTTAGCGTTAGCGTTCGGGTTAGGATTAGGGGACGGGTGAGGGTCAGGCTTCGGGGAAGGGTTATGGTTAAGGTTCGGGCTAGGGTAAGTGTTAGGGGACGGGGACGGTTTAGGGTCCAGGGGAGGGTACGACAATGCTTTAGGGGCAGCGTACGTGTGAGGGCGCGGGTTAGTGTTAGCGTACGGGTTAGGATTAGGGGACGGGTGAGGGTCAGGCTTCGGGGAAGGTTTAGGGTTAGGGTTCGGACTAGGGTTAGGGTTAGGGGACGGGGACTGCTTAGGGTCCAGGGGAGAGTACGACAATGCTTTAGGGGGAGCGTACGTGTGAGGGCGCGGCTTAGTGTTAGCGTACGGGTTAGGATTAGGGGACGGGTGAGGGTCAGGCTTCGGGGAAGTGTTAGGGTTAGGGTTCGGGCTAGGGTTAGGGTTAGGGGACGGGGACGGTTTAGGGTCCAGGGGAGGGTACGACAACGCTTTAGGGGGAGCGTACGTGTGAGGGTGCGGGTTAGTGTTAGCGTACGGGTTAGTATTAGGGGACGGGTGAGGGTCAGGCTTCGGGGAAGGGTTAGGGTTAGGGTTCGGGCTAGGGTTAGGGTTAGGGGACGGGGACGGTTTAGGTTCCAGGGGAGGGTACGGCAACGCTTTAGTGGGAGCGTACGTGTGAGGGCACGGGTTAGTGTTAGCGTAATGGTTAGGATTAGGGGATGGGTGAGGGTCAGGCTTCGGGGAAGGGTTAGGGTTCGGGCTAGGGTTAGGGTTAGGGGACGGAGACGGTTTAGGGTCCAGGGGAGGGTACGACAACGCTTTAGGGGGAGCGTACGTGTGAGGGCGCGGGTTAGTGTTAGCGTACGGGTTAGGATTAGGGAACGGGTGAGGGTCAGGCTTCGGGGAAGGGTTAGGGTTAGGGTTCGGGCTAGGGTTAGGGATAGGGGACGGGGACGGTTTAGGGTCCAGGGGAGGGTACGACAACGCTTTAGGGGGAGCGTAGGTGTGAGGGCGCGGGTTAGTGTTAGCGTACGGGTTAGGATTAGGGGACAGGTGAGGGTCAGGCTTTGGGGAAGGGTTACGGTTAGGTTTAGGGGACGGGGACGGTTTAGGGTCCAGGGGAGAGTACGACACCGCTTTAGGGGGAGCGTAGGTGTGAGGGCGCGGGTTAGCGTTAGCGTACGGGTTAGGATTAGGGGACGGGTGAGGGTCAGGCTTCGGGGAAGGGTTATGGTTAAGGTTCGGGCTAGGGTTAGGGTTAGGGGACGGGGACGGTTTAGGGTCCAGGGGAGGGTACGACAACGCTTTAGGGGGAGCGTACGTGTGAGGGCGCGGGTTAGTGTTAGCGTACGGGTTAGGATTAGGGGACGGGTGAGGGTCAGGCTTCGGGGAAGGGTTAGGGTTAAGGTTCGGGCTAGGGTTAGGGTTAGGGGACGGGGACAGTTTAGGGTCCAGGGGAGGGTACGACAACGCTTTAGGGGGAGCGTACGTGTGAGGGCGCGGGTTAGTGTTAGCGTACGGGTTAGGATTAGGGGACGGGTGAGGGTCAGGCTTCGGGGAAGGGTAAGGGTTAGGGTTCGGGCTAGGGTTAGGGTTAGGGGACAGGGATGGTTTAGGTTCCAGGGGAGGGTACGACAACGCTTTAGGGGGAGCGTACGTGTGAGGGCACGGGTTAGTGTTAGCGTATGGGTTAGGATTAGGGGAAGGGTGAGGGTCAGGCTTCGGGGAAGGGTTAGGGTTAGGGTTCGGGCTAGGGTTAGGGTTAGGGGACGGGGACGGTTTAGGGTCCAGGGGAGGGTACGACAACGCTTTAGGGGGTGCGTAGGTGTGAGGGCGCGGGTTAGTGTTAGCGTAGGGTTTAGGATTAGGGGATGGGTGAGGGTCAGGCTTCGGGGAAGGGTTAGGGTTAGGGTTCGGGCTAGGGTTAGGGTTAGGGGACGGGGATGGTTTAGGATCCCGGTTAGGGTACGACAACGCTTTAGGGGGAGCGTAGGTTTGAGGGCGCGGGTTAGTGTTAGCGTACGGGTTAGGATTAGGGGACGGGTGAGGGTCAGGCTTCGGGGAAGGGTTAGGGTTCGGGCTAGGGTTAGGGTTAGGGGACGGAGATGGTTTAGGGTCCAGGGGAGGGTACGACAACGCTTTAGGGGGAGCGTACGTGTGAGGGCACGGGTTAGTGTTAGCGTACGGGTTAGGATTAGGGGACGGGTGAGGGTCAGGCTTCGGGGAAGGGTTAGGGTTAGGGTTCGGGCTAGGGTTAGGGTTAGGGGACGGAGACGGTTTAGGGTCCAGGGGAGGGTACGACAACGCTTTAGGGGGAGCGTACGAGTGAGGGCGTGGGTTAGTGTCAGCGTACGGGTTAGGATTAGGGGACGGGAGAGGGTCAGACTTCGGGGAAGGGTTAGGGTTAGGGTTCGGGTTAGGGTTAGGGTTAGGGGACGGGGACGGTTTAGGGTCCACGGGAGGGTACGACAACGCTTTAGGGGGAGCGTACGTGTAAGGGCGCGGGTTAGTGTTAGCCTACCGGTTAGGATTAGGGGACGGGTGAGGGTCAGGCTTCGGGGAAGGGTTAGGGTTAGGGTTCGGGCTAGGTTTAGGGTTAGGGGACGGGGACGGTTTAGGGTCCAGGGGAGGGTACGACAACGCTTTAGGGGGAGCGTACGTGTGAGGGCGCGGGTTAGTGTTAGCGTACGGGTTAGGATAAGGGGACGGGTGAGGGTCAGGCTTCGGGGAAGGGTTAGGCTTAGGGTTCGGGCTACGGTTAGGGTTAGGGGACGGAGACGGTTTAGGGTGCAGGGGAGGGTACGACAACGCTTTAGGGGGAGCGTACGCGTGAGGGCGCGGGTTAGTGTTAGCGTACGGGTTAGGATTAGGGGACGGGTGAGGGTCAGGCTTCGGGGAAGGGTTAGGGTTAGGGTTCGGGCTAGGGTTAGGGTTAGGGGACGGGGACGGTTTAGGGTCCAGGGGAGGGTACGACAACGCTTTAGGGAGAGCGTACGTGTGAGGGCGCGGGTTAGTGTTAGCGTACGGGTTAGGATTAGGGGACGGGTGAGGGTCAGGCTTTGGGGAAGGGTTAGGGTTAGGTTTAGGGGACGGGGACGGTTTAGGGTCCAGGGGAGAGTACGACACCGCTTTAGGGGGAGCGTAGGTGTGAGGGCGCGGGTTAGCGTTAGCGTACGGGTTAGGATTAGGGGACGGGTGAGGGTCAGGCTTCGGGGAAGGTTTATGGATAAGGTTCGGGCTAGGGTTAGGGTTAGGGGACGGGGACGGTTTAGGGTCCAGGGGAGGGTACGACAATGCTTTAGGGGCAGCGTACATGTGAGGGCGCGGGTTAGTGTTAGCGTACGGGTTAGGATTAGGGGACGGGTGAGGGTCAGGCTTCGGGGAAGGGTTAGGGTTAGGGTTCGGACTAGGGTTAGGGTTAGGGGACGGGGACTGCTTAGGGTCCAGGGGAGGGTACGACAATGCTTTAGGGGGAGCGTACGTGTGAGGGTGCGGCTTAGTGTTAGCGTACGGGTTAGGATTAGGGGACGGGTGAGGGTCAGGCTTCGGGGAAGGGTTAGGGTTAGGTTTCGGGCTAGGGTTAGGGTTAGGGGACGGGGACGGTTTAGGGTCCAGGGGAGGGTACGACAACGCTTTAGGGGGAGCGTACGTGTGAGGGTGCGGGTTAGTGTTAGCGTACGGGTTAGGATTAGGGGACGGGTGAGGGTCAGGCTTCGGGGAAGTGTTAGGGTTAGGGTTCGGGCTAGGGTTAGGGTTAGGGGACGGGGACGGTTTAGGTTCCAGGGGAGGGTACGGCAACGCTTTAGGGGGAGCGTACGTGTGAGGGCGCGGGTTAGTGTTAGCGTATGGGTTAGGATTAGGGGATGGGTGAGGGTCAGGCTTCGGGGAAGGGTTAGGGTTCGGGCTAGGGTTAGGGTTAGGGGACGGAGACGGTTTAGGGTCCAGGGGAGGGTACGACAACGATTTAGGGGGAGCGTACGTGTGAGGGCGCGGGTTAGTGTTAGCGTACGGGTTAGGATTAGGGGACGGGTGAGGGTCAGGCTTCGGGGAAGGGTTAGGGTTAAGGTTCGGGCTAGGGTTAGGGTTAGGGGACGGGGACAGTTTAGGGTCCAGGGGAGGGTACGACAACGCTTTAGGGGGAGCGTACGTGTGAGGGCGCGGGTTAGTGTTAGCGTACGGGTTAGGATTAGGGGACGGGTGAGGGTCAGGCTTCGGGGAAGGGTAAGGGTTAGGGTTCGGGCTAGGGTTAGGGTTAGGGGACAGGGATGGTTTAGGTTCCAGGGGAGGGTACGACAACGCTTTAGGGGGAGCGTACGTGTGAGGGCACGGGTTAGTGTTAGCGTATGGGTTAGGATTAGGGGAAGGGTGAGGGTCAGGCTTCGGGGAAGGGTTAGGGTTAGGGTTCGGGCTAGGGTTAGGGTTAGGGGACGGGGACGGTTTAGGGTCCAGGGGAGGGTACGACAATGCTTTAGGGGGTGCGTAGGTGTGAGGGCGCGGGTTAGTGTTAGCGTAGGGTTTAGGATTAGGGGATGGGTGAGGGTCAGGCTTCGGGGAAGGGTTAGGGTTCGGGCTAGGGTTAGGGTTAGGGGACGGAGATGGTTTAGGGTCCAGGGGAGGGTACGACAACGCTTTAGGGGGAGCGTACGTGTGAGGGCACGGGTTAGTGTTAGCGTACGGGTTAGGATTAGGGGACGGGTGAGGGTCAGGCTTCGGGGAAGGGTTAGGGTTAGGGTTCGGGCTAGGGTTAGGGTTAGGGGACGGAGACGGTTTAGGGTCCAGGGGAGGGTACGACAACGCTTTAGGGGGAGCGTACGTGTGAGGGCGCGGGTTAGTGTTAGCGTACGGGTTACGATTAGGGGACGGGTGAGGGTCAGGCTTCGGGGAAGGGTTAGGGTTAGGGTTCGGGCTAGGGTTAGGGTTAGGGGACGGGGACGGTTTAGGGTCCAGGGGAGGGTACGACAACGCTTTAGGGGGAGCGTACGAGTGAGGGCGCGGGGTAGTGTTAGCGTACGGGTTAGGATTAGGGGACGGGAGAGGGTCAGGCTTTGGGGAAGGGTTAGGGTTAGGGTTCAGGCTAGGGTTAGGGTTAGGGGACGGGGACGGTTTAGGGTCCAGGGGAGGGTACGACAACGCTTTAGGGGGAGCGTATGTGTAAGGGTGCGGGTTAGTGTTAGCCTACCGGTTAGGATTAGGGGACGGGTGAGGGTCAGGCTTCGGGGAAGGGTTAGGGTTAGGGTTCGGGCTAGGTTTAGGGTTAGGGGACGGGGACGGTTTAGGGTCCAGGGGAGGGTACGACAACGCTTTAGGGGGAACGTACGTGTGAGGGCGCGGGTTAGTGTTAGCGTACGGGTTAGGATTAGGGGACGGGTGAGGGTCAGGCTTCGGGGAAGGGTTAGGCTTAGGGTTCGGGCTACGGTTAGGGTTAGGGGACGGAGATGGTTTAGGGTCCAGGGGAGAGTAGGACAACGCTTTAGGGGGAGCGTACGCATGAGGGCGCGGGTTAGTGTTAGCGTACGGGTTAGGATTAGGGGACGGGTGAGGCTCAGGCTTCGGGGAAGGGTTAGGCTTAGGGTTCGGGCTAGGGTTAGGGTTAGGGGACGGGGACGGTTTAGGGTCCAGGGGAGGGTACGACAACGCTTTAGGGGGAGCGTACGAGTGAGGGCGCGGGTTAGTGTTAGCGTACGGGTTAGGATTAGGGGACGGGAGAGGGTCAGACTTCGGGGAAGGGTTAGGGTTAGGGTTCGGGTTAGGGTTAGGGTTAGGGGACGGGGACGGTTTAGGGTCCACGGGAGGGTACGACAACGCTTTAGGGGGAGCGTACGTGTAAGGGCGCGGGTTAGTGTTAGCCTACCGGTTAGGATTAGGGGACGGGTGAGGGTCAGGCTTCGGGGAAGGGTTAGGGTTAGGGTTCGGGCAAGGTTTAGGGTTAGGGGACGGGGACGGTTTAGGGTCCAGGGGAGGGTACGACAACGCTTTAGGGGGAGCGTACGTGTGAGGGTGCGGCTTAGTGTTAGCGTACGGGTTAGGATTAGGGGACGGGTGAGGGTCAGGCTTCGGGGAAGGGTTAGGGTTAGGTTTCGGGCTAGGGTTAGGGTTAGGGGACGGGGACGGTTTAGGGTCCAGGGGAGGGTACGACAACGCTTTAGGGGGAGCGTACGTGTGAGGGTGCGGGTTAGTGTTAGCGTACGGGTTAGGATTAGGGGACGGGTGAGGGTCAGGCTTCGGGGAAGTGTTAGGGTTAGGGTTCGGGCTAGGGTTAGGGTTAGGGGACGGGGACGGTTTAGGTTCCAGGGGAGGGTACGGCAACGCTTTAGGGGGAGCGTACGTGTGAGGGCGCGGGTTAGTGTTAGCGTATGGGTTAGGATTAGGGGATGGGTGAGGGTCAGGCTTCGGGGAAGGGTTAGGGTTCGGGCTAGGGTTAGGGTTAGGGGACGGAGACGGTTTAGGGTCCAGGGGAGGGTACGACAACGCTTTAGGGGGAGCGTACGTGTGAGGGCGCGGGTTAGTGTTAGCGTACGGGTTAGGATTAGGGGACGGGTGAGGGTCAGGCTTCGGGGAAGGTTTAGGGTTAGGGTTCGGGCTAGGGTTAGGGTTAGGGGACGGGGACGGTTTAGGGTCCAGGGGAGGGTACGACAACGCTTTAGGGGGAGCGTAGGTGTGAGGGCGCGGGTTAGTGTTAGCGTAGGGTTTAGGATTAGGGGATGGGTGAGGGTCAGGCTTCGGGGAAGGGTTAGGGTTAGGGTTCGGGCTAGGGTTAGGGTTAGGGGACGGGGACGGTTTAGGGTCCCCGTGAGGGTACGACAACGCTTTAGGGGGAGCGTAGATGTGAGGGCGCGGGTTAGTGTTAGCGTACGGGTTAGGATTAGGGGACGTGTGAGGGTCAGGCTTCGGGGAAGGGTTAGGGTTCGGGCTAGGGTTAGGGTTAGGGGACGGAGACGGTTTAGGGTCCAGGGGAGGGTACGACAACGCTTTAGGGGGAGCGTACGTGTGAGGGCGCGGGTTAGTGTTAGCGTACGGGTTAGGATTAGGGGACGGGTGAGGGTCAGGCTTCGGGGAAGGTTTAGGTTTAGGGTTCGGGCTAGGGTTAGGGTTAGGGGACGGGGACGGTTTAGGGTCCAGGGGAGGGTACGACAACGCTTTAGGGGGAGCGTACGTGTGAGGGCGCGCGTTAGTGTTAGCGTACGGGTTAGGATTAGGGGACGGGTGAGGGTCAGGCTTCGGGGAAGGGTTAGGGTTAGGGTTCGGGCTAGGGTTAGGGTTAGGGGACGGGGACGGTTTAGGGTCCAGGGGAGGGTACGACAATGCTTTAGGGGGAGCGTAGGTGTGAGGGCGCGGGTTAGTGTTAGCGTAGGGTTTAGGATTAGGGGATGGGTGAGGGTCAGGCTTCGGGGAAGTGTTAGGGTTAGGGTTCGGGCTAGGGTAAGGGTTAGGGGATGGGGATGGTTTAGGGTCCCGGTGAGGGTACGACAACGCTTTAGGGGGAGCGTAGGTATGAGGGCGCGGGTTAGTGTTAGCGTACGGGTTAGGATTAGGGGACGGGTGAGGGTCAGGCTTCGGGGAAGGGTTAGGGTTCGGGCTAGGGTTAGGGTTAGGGGACGGAGACGGTTTAGGGTCCAGGGGAGGGTACGACAACGCTTTAGGGGGAGCGTACGTGTAAGGGCGCGGGTTAGTGTTAGGGTACCGGTTAGAATTAGGGGACGTGTGAGGGTCAGGCTTCGGGGAAGGGTTAGGCTTAGGGTTCGGGCTAGGGTTAGGGTTAGGGGACAGGGACGGTTTAGGGTCCAGGGGAGGGTACGACAACGCTTTAGGGGGAGCGTAGGTGTGAGGGCGCGGGTTAGTGTTAGCGTAGGGTTTAGGATTAGGGGATGGGTGAGGGTCAGGCTTCGGGGAAGGTTTAGGGTTAGGGTTCGGGCTAGGGTTAGGGTTAGGGGATGGGGATCGTTTAGGGTCCCGGTGATTGTATGACAACGCTTTAGGGGGAGCGTAGGAGTGAGGGCACGGGTTAGTGTTAGCGTACGGGTTAGGATTAGGGGACGGGTGAGGGTCAGGCTTCGGGGAAGGGTTAGGGTTCGGGCTAGGGTTAGGGTTAGGGGACGGAGACGGTTTAGGGTCCAGGGGAGGGTACGACAACGCTTTAGGGGGAGCGTACGTGTGAGGGCGCGGGTTAGTGTTAGCGTACGGGTTAGGATTAGGGGACGGGTGAGGGGCAGGCTTCGGGGAAGGGTTAGGGTTAGGGTTCGGGCTAGGGTTAGGGTTAGGGGACGGGGACGGTTTAGGGTTCAGGGGAGGGTACGACAACGCTTTAGGGGGAGCGTACGTGTGAGGGCGCGGGTTAATGTTAGCGTACGGGTTAGGATTAGGCGACGGGTGAGGGTCAGGCTTCGGGGAAGGGTTAGGGTTAGGGTTCGGGCTAGGGTTAGGGTTAGGGGACGGGGACGGTTTAGGGTCCAGGGGAGGGTACGACAACGCTTTAGGGGGAGCGTACGTGTGAGGGCGCGGGTTAGTGTTAGCGTACGGGTTAGGATTAGGGGACGGGAGAGGGTCAGGCTTCGGGGAAGGGTTAGGGTTAGGGTTCAGGCTAGGGTTAGGGTTAGGGGACGGGGACGGTTTAGGGTCCAGGGGAGGGTACGACAACGCTTTAGGGGGAACGTACGTGTGAGGGCGCGGGTTAGTGTTAGCGTACGGGTTAGGATTAGGGGACGGGTGAGGGTCAGGCTTCGGGGAAGGGTTAGGCTTAGGGTTCGGGCTACGGTTAGGGTTAGGGGACGGAGACGGTTTAGGGTCCAGGGGAGAGTAGGACAACGCTTTAGGGGGAGCGTACGCATGAGGGCGCGGGTTAGTGTTAGCGTACGGGTTAGGATTAGGGGACGGGTGAGGCTCAGGCTTCGGGGAAGGGTTAGGCTTAGGGTTCGGGCTAGGGTTAGGGTTAGGGGACGGGGACGGTTTAGGGTCCAGGGGAGGGTACGACAACGCTTTAGGGGGAGCGTACGAGTGAGGGCGCGGGTTAGTGTTAGCGTACGGGTTAGGATTAGGGGACGGGAGAGGGTCAGACTTCGGGGAAGGGTTAGGGTTAGGGTTCGGGTTAGGGTTAGGGTTAGGGGACGGGGACGGTTTAGGGTCCACGGGAGGGTACGACAACGCTTTAGGGGGAGCGTACGTGTAAGGGCGCGGGTTAGTGTTAGCCTACCGGTTAGGATTAGGGGACGGGTGAGGGTCAGGCTTCGGGGAAGGGTTAGGGTTAGGGTTCGGGCTAGGTTTAGGGTTAGGGGACGGGGACGGTTTAGGGTCCAGGGGAGGGTACGACAACGCTTTAGGGGGAGCGTACGTGTGAGGGCGCGGGTTAGTGTTAGCGTACGGGTTAGGATAAGGGGACGGGTGAGGGTCAGGCTTCGGGGAAGGGTTAGGCTTAGGGTTCGGGCTACGGTTAGGGTTAGGGGACGGAGACGGTTTAGGGTCCAGGGGAGGGTACGACAACGCTTTAGGGGGAGCGTACGCGTGAGGGCGCGGGTTAGTGTTAGCGTACGGGTTAGGATTAGGGGACGGGTGAGGGTCAGGCTTCGGGGAAGGGTTAGGGTTAGGGTTCGGGCTAGGGTTAGGGTTAGGGGACGGGGACGGTTTAGGGTCCAGGGGAGAGTACGACACCGCTTTAGGGGGAGCGTAGGTGTGAGGGCACGGGTTAGCGTTAGCGTACGGGTTAGGATTAGGGGACGGGTGAGGGTCAGGCTTCGGGGAAGGTTTATGGATAAGGTTCGGGCTAGGGTTAGGGTTAGGGGACGGGGACGGTTTAGGGTCCAGGGGAGGGTACGACAATGCTTTAGGGGCAGCGTACATGTGAGGGCGCGGGTTAGTGTTAGCGTACGGGTTAGGATTAGGGGACGGGTGAGGGTCAGGCTTCGGGGAAGGGTTAGGGTTAGGGTTCGGACTAGGGTTAGGGTTAGGGGACGGGGACTGCTTAGGGTCCAGGGGAGGGTACGACAATGCTTTAGGGGGAGCGTACGTGTGAGGGTGCGGCTTAGTGTTAGCGTACGGGTTAGGATTAGGGGACGGGTGAGGGTCAGGCTTCGGGGAAGGGTTAGGGTTAGGTTTCGGGCTAGGGTTAGGGTTAGGGGACGGGGACGGTTTAGGGTCCAGGGGAGGGTACGACAACGCTTTAGGGGGAGCGTACGTGTGAGGGTGCGGGTTAGTGTTAGCGTACGGGTTAGGATTAGGGGACGGGTGAGGGTCAGGCTTCGGGGAAGTGTTAGGGTTAGGGTTCGGGCTAGGGTTAGGGTTAGGGGACGGGGACGGTTTAGGTTCCAGGGGAGGGTACGGCAACGCTTTAGGGGGAGCGTACGTGTGAGGGCGCGGGTTAGTGTTAGCGTATGGGTTAGGATTAGGGGATGGGTGAGGGTCAGGCTTCGGGGAAGGGTTAGGGTTCGGGCTAGGGTTAGGGTTAGGGGACGGAGACGGTTTAGGGTCCAGGGGAGGGTACGACAACGCTTTAGGGGGAGCGTACGTGTGAGGGCGCGGGTTAGTGTTAGCGTACGGGTTAGGATTAGGGGACGGGTGAGGGTCAGGCTTCGGGGAAGGTTTAGGGTTAGGGTTCGGGCTAGGGTTAGGGTTAGGGGACGGGGACGGTTTAGGGTCCAGGGGAGGGTACGACAACGCTTTAGGGGGAGCGTAGGTGTGAGGGCGCGGGTTAGTGTTAGCGTAGGGTTTAGGATTAGGGGATGGGTGAGGGTCAGGCTTCGGGGAAGGGTTAGGGTTAGGGTTCGGGATAGGGTTAGGGTTAGGGGACGGGGACGGTTTAGGGTCCCCGTGAGGGTACGACAACGCTTTAGGGGGAGCGTAGATGTGAGGGCGCGGGTTAGTGTTAGCGTACGGGTTAGGATTAGGGGACGTGTGAGGGTCAGGCTTCGGGGAAGGGTTAGGGTTCGGGCTAGGGTTAGGGTTAGGGGACGGAGACGGTTTAGGGTCCAGGGGAGGGTACGACAACGCTTTAGGGGGAGCGTACGTGTGAGGGCGCGGGTTAGTGTTAGCGTACGGGTTAGGATTAGGGGACGGGTGAGGGTCAGGCTTCGGGGAAGGTTTAGGTTTAGGGTTCGGGCTAGGGTTAGGGTTAGGGGACGGGGACGGTTTAGGGTCCAGGGGAGGGTACGACAACGCTTTAGGGGGAGCGTACGTGTGAGGGCGCGGGTTAGTGTTAGCGTACGGGTTAGGATTAGGGGACGGGTGAGGGTCAGGCTTCGGGGAAGGGTTAGGGTTAGGGTTCGGGCTAGGGTTAGGGTTAGGGGACGGGGACGGTTTAGGGTCCAGGGGAGGGTACGACAATGCTTTAGGGGGAGCGTAGGTGTGAGGGCGCGGGTTAGTGTTAGCGTAGGGTTTAGGATTAGGGGATGGGTGAGGGTCAGGCTTCGGGGAAGTGTTAGGGTTAGGGTTCGGGCTAGGGTAAGGGTTAGGGGATGGGGATGGTTTAGGGTCCCGGTGAGGGTACGACAACGCTTTAGGGGGAGCGTAGGTATGAGGGCGCGGGTTAGTGTTAGCGTACGGGTTAGGATTAGGGGACGGGTGAGGGTCAGGCTTCGGGGAAGGGTTAGGGTTCGGGCTAGGGTTAGGGTTAGGGGACGGAGACGGTTTAGGGTCCAGGGGAGGGTACGACAACGCTTTAGGGGGAGCGTACGTGTGAGGGCGCGGGTTAGTGTTAGCGTACGGGTTAGGATTAGGGGACGGGTGAGGGTCAGGCTTCGGGGAAGGTTTAGGGTTAGGGTTCGGGCTAGGGTTAGGGTTAGGGGATGGGGACGGTTTAGGGTCCAGGGGAGGGTACGACAATGCTTTAGGGGGAGCGTACGTGTGAGGGCGCGGGTTAGTGTTAGCGTACGGGTTAGGATTAGGGGACGGGAGAGGGTCAGGCTTCGGGGAAGGGTTAGGGTTAGGGTTCGGGCTAGGGTTAGGGTTAGGGGACGGGGACGGTTTAGGGTCCAGGGGAGGTTACGACAACGCTTTAGGGGGAGCGTACGTGTAAGGGCGCGGGTTAGTGTTAGGGTACCGGTTAGGATTAGGGGACGTGTGAGGGTCAGGCTTCGGGGAAGGGTTAGGCTTAGGGTTCGGGCTAGGGTTAGGGTTAGGGGACAGGGACGGTTTAGGGTCCAGGGGAGGGTACGACAACGCTTTAGGGGGAGCGTAGGTGTGAGGGCGCGGGTTAGTGTTAGCGTAGGGTTTAGGATTAGGGGATGGGTGAGGGTCAGGCTTCGGGGAAGGTTTAGGGTTAGGGTTCGGGCTAGGGTTAGGGTTAGGGGATGGGGATCGTTTAGGGTCCCGGTGATTGTAAGACAACGCTTTAGGGGGAGCGTAGGAGTGAGGGCACGGGTTAGTGTTAGCGTACGGGTTAGGATTAGGGGACGGGTGAGGGTCAGGCTTCGGGGAAGGGTTAGGGTTCGGGCTAGGGTTAGGGTTAGGGGACGGAGACGGTTTAGGGTCCAGGGGAGGGTACGACAACGCTTTAGGGGGAGCGTACGTGTGAGGGCGCGGGTTAGTGTTAGCGTACGGGTTAGGATTAGGGGACGGGTGAGGGGCAGGCTTCGGGGAAGGGTTAGGGTTAGGGTTCGGGCTAGGGTTAGGGTTAGGGGACGGGGACGGTTTAGGGTTCAGGGGAGGGTACGACAACGCTTTAGGGGGAGCGTACGTGTGAGGGCGCGGGTTAATGTTAGCGTACGGGTTAGGATTAGGCGACGGGTGAGGGTCAGGCTTCGGGGAAGGGTTAGGGTTAGGGTTCGGGCTAGGGTTAGGGTTAGGGGACGGGGACGGTTTAGGGTCCAGGGGAGGGTACGACAACGCTTTAGGGGGAGCGTACGTGTGAGGGCGCGGGTTAGTGTTAGCGTACGGGTTAGGATTAGGGGACGGGAGAGGGTCAGGCTTCGGGGAAGGGTTAGGGTTAGGGTTCAGGCTAGGGTTAGGGTTAGGGGACGGGGACGGTTTAGGGTCCAGGGGAGGGTACGACAACGCTTTAGGGGGAGCGTACGTGTAAGGGCGCGGGTTAGTGTTAGCGTACCGGTTAGGATTAGGGGACGGGTGAGGGTCAGGCTTCGGGGAAGGGTTAGGCTTAGGGTTCGGGCTAGGGTTAGGGTTAGGGGACGGAGACGGTTTAGGGTCCAGGGGAGGGTACGACAACGCTTTAGGGGGAGCGTACGCGTGAGGGCGCGGGTTAGTGTTAGCGTACGGGTTAGGATTAGGGGACGGGTGACGGTCAGGCTTCGGGGAAGGGTTAGTGTTAGGGTTCGGGCTAGGGTTAAGGTTAGGGGACGGGGACGGTTTAGGGTCCAGGGGAGGGTACGACAACGCTTTAGGGGGTGCGTACTTGTGAGGGCGCGGGTTACTGTTAGCGTACGGGTTAGGATTAGGGGACGGGAGAGGGTCAGGCTTCGGGGAAGGGTTAGGGTTAGGGTTCGGGCTAGGGTTAGGGTTAGGGGACGGGGACGGTTTAGGGTCCAGGGGAGGGTACGACAACGCTTTAGGGGGAGCATACGTGTGAGGGCGCGGGTTAGTGTTAGCGTACGGGTTAGGATTAGGGGACGGATGAGGGTCAGGCTTCTGGGAAGGGTTAGGGTTAGCGATCGAGCTTGGGTTAGTGTTAAGGGACGGGGACAGTTTAGGGTCCAGGGGAGGGTACGACAACGCTTTAGGGTGAGCGTACGTGTGAGGGCGCGGGTTAGTGTTAGCGTACGGGTTAGAATTAGGGGACGGGTGAGGGTCAGGCTTCGGGGAAGGGTTAGGGTTAGGGTTCGGGCTAGGGTTAGGGTTAGGGGACGGGGACGGTATATTGTCCAGGTGAGGGTACGACAACGCTTTAGGGGGAGCGTACGTGTGAGGGCGCGGGTTAGTGTTAGCGTACGGGTTACGATTAGGGAACGGGTGAGGGTCAGGCTTCGGGGAAGGTTTAGGTTTAGGTTTAGGGCTAGGGTTAGGGGACGGGGCCATTTTAGGGTCCAGGTGAGGGTACGACAACGCTTTAGGGGGGGCGTACGTGTGAGGGCGCAGGTTCGCTTTAGCGTACGGTTTAGGATTAGGGGACGGGTGAGGGTCAGGCTTCGGGGAAGTTTCAGGGTTAGGATTCGGGCTAGGGTTAGGGTTAGGAGACAGGGACGGTTTAGGGTCCAGGTGATGGTACGACAACGCTTTAGGGGGAGCGTACGTGTGAGGGCGCGGGTTAGCGTTAGCGTTAGCGAACGGGTTAGGATTAGGGGATGGGTGAGGGTCAGGCTTCGGGGAAGGGTTAGGGTTAGGGTTCGGGCTAGGGTTAGGGTTAGGGGACGGGGACGGTTTAGGGTCCAGGTGAGGGTATGACAACACTTTAGGGGGAGCGTACGTTTGAGGGCGCGGGTTAGAGTTAGCGTACGGGTTAAAATTAGGGGACGGGTGAGGGTCAGGCTTCGGGGAAGGGTTAGGGTTAGGGTTCCGGCTAGGGTTAGGGTTAGGGGACGGGGACGGTTTAGGGTCCGGTGAGGGTAGGACAACGCTTTAGGGGGAGCGTACGTGTGAGGGCGCGGGTTAGTGTTAGCGTACGGGTTAGGATTAGGGGACGGGTGAGGGTCAGGCTTCGGGGAAGGGTTAGGGTTAGGGTTCGGGCTAGGGTTAGGGTTAGGGGACGGGGACGGTTCAGGGTCCAGTTGAGGGTACCACAACGCTTTAGGGGGAGTGTACGTGTGAGGGCACGGGTTAGTGTTAGCGTACGGGTTAGGATTAAGGGACGGGTGAGGGTCAGGCTTCGGGGAAGTGTCAGGGTTAGGATTCGGGCTAGGGTTAGGGTTAGGGGACGGGGACGGTTTAGGGTCCACGTGATGGTACGACAACGATTTAGGGGGAGCTTACGTGTGAGGGCGAGGTTTAGTGTTAGCGTACGGGTTAGGATTAGGGGACGGTTGAGGCTCAGGCTTCGGGGAAGTGTCAGGGATAGGATTCGGGCTAGGGTTAGTGTTAGGAGACGGGGACGGTTTAGGGTCCAGGTGATGGTACGACAACGCTTTAGGGGGAGCGTACGTGTGAGGGCGCGGGTTAGTGTTAGCGTACGGGTTAGGATTAGGGGACGGTTGAGGCTCAGGCTTCGGGGAAGTGTTAGTGTTAGGGTTCGGGCTAGGGTTAGGGTTAGGGTACGGGGACGGTTTAGGGTCTAGGTGAGGGTACGACAACGCTTTAGGGGGAGCGTACGTGTGAGGGCGTGGGTTAGCGTTAGCGTACGGGTTAGGATTAGGGTACGGGTGAGGGTCAGGCTTCGGGGAAGGTTTAGGGTTAGGGTTCGGGCTAGGGTTAGGGTTAGGGGATGGGGACGGTTTAGGGTCCAGGTGAGGGTACGGCAACGCTTTAGGGGGAGCGTACGTGTGACGGCGCGGGTTAGTGTTAGCGAACGGGTTACGATTAGGGAACGGGTGAGGGTCAGGCTTCGGTGAAGGTTTAGGGTTAGGTTTAGGGCTAGGGTTAGGGCACGGGGCCGTTTTAGGGTCCAGGTGAGGGTACGACAACGCTTTAGGGGGAGCGTACGTGTGAGGACGTGGGTTAGTATTAGTGTACGGGTTAGGATTAGGAGACGGGTGAGGGTCAGGATTCGAGGAAGGGTTAGGGTTAGGGTTCGGGCTAGGGTTAGGGTTAGGGGACGGGGACGGTTTAGGTTCCAGGGGAGGGTACGACAACGCTTTAGGGGGAGCGTAGGTGTGAGGGCGCGGGTTAGTGTTAGCGTACGTGTTAGGATTAGGGGACGGGTGAGGGTCAGGCTTCGGGGAAGTGTTAGGGTTAGGTTTCAGGCTAGGGTTAGGGATAGGGGACTGAGACGGTTTAGGGTCCAGGGGAGGGTACGACAATGCTTCAGGGGGAGCGTAGGTGTGAGGGCGCGGGTTAGTGTTAGCGTACGGGTTAGGATTAGGGGACGGGTGAGGGTCAGGCTTTGGGGAAGGGTTAGGGTTAGGTTTAGGGGACGGGGACTGTTTAGGGTCCAGGGGAGAGTACGACACCGCTTTAGGGGGAGCGTAGGTGTGAGGGCGCGGGTTAGCGTTAGCGTTCGGGTTAGGATTAGGGGACGGGTGAGGGTCAGGCTTCGGGGAAGGGTTATGGTTAAGGTTCGGGCTAGGGTTAGTGTTAGGGGACGGGGACGGTTTAGGGTCCAGGGGAGGGTACGACAATGCTTTAGGGGCAGCGTACGTGTGAGGGCGCGGGTTAGTGTTAGCGTACGGGTTAGGATTAGGGGACGGGTGAGGGTCAGGCTTCGGGGAAGGGTTAGGGTTAGGGTTCGGACTAGGGTTAGGTTGAGGGGACGGGGACTGCTTAGGGTCCAGGGGAGAGTACGACAATGCTTTAGGGGGAGCGTACGTGTGAGGGCGCGGCTTAGTGTTAGCGTACGGGTTAGGATTAGGGGACGGGTGAGGGTCAGGCTTCGGGGAGGTGTTAGGGTTAGGGTTCGGGCTAGGGTTAGGGTTAGGGGACGGGGACGGTTTAGGGTCCAGGGGAGGGTACGACAACGCTTTAGGGGGAGCGTACGTGTGAGGGTGCGGGTTAGTGTTAGCATACGGATTAGTATTAGGGGACGGGTGAGGGTCAGGCTTCGGGGAAGGGTTAGGGTTAGGGTTCGGGCTAGGGTTAGGGTTAGGGGACGGGGACGGTTTAGGTTCCAGGGGAGGGTACGGCAACGCTTTAGGGGGAGCGTACGTGTGAGGGCACGGGTTAGTGTTAGCGTATGGGTTAGGATTAGGGGATGGGTGAGGGTCAGGCTTCGGGGAAGGGTTAGGGTTCGGGCTAGGGTTAGGGTTAGGGGACGGAGACGGTTTAGGGTCCAGGGGAGGGTACGACAACGCTTTAGGGGGAGCGTACGTGTGAGGGCGCGGGTTAGTGTTAGCGTACGGGTTAGGATTAGGGAACGGGTGAGGGTCAGGCTTCGGGGAAGGGTTAGGGTTAGGGTTCGGGCTAGGGTTAGGGTTAGGGGACGGGGACGGTTTAGGGTCCAGGGGAGGGTACGACAACGCTTTAGGGGGAGCGTAGGTGTGAGGGCGCGGGTTAGTGTTAGCGTACGGGTTAGGATTAGGGGACGGGTGAGGGTCAGGCTTTGGGGAAGGGTTACGGTTAGGTTTAGGGGACGGGGACGGTTTAGGGTCCAGGGGAGAGTACGACACCGCTTTAGGGGGAGCGTAGGTGTGAGGGCGCGGGTTAGCGTTAGCGTACGGGTTAGGATTAGGGGACGGGTGAGGGTCAGGCTTCGGGGAAGGGTTATGGTTAAGGTTCGGGCTAGGGTTAGGGTTAGGGGACGGGGACGGTTTAGGGTCCAGGGGAGGGTACGACAACGCTTTAGGGGGAGCGTACGTGTGAGGGCGCGGGTTAGTGTTAGCGTACGGGTTAGGATTAGGGGACGGGTGAGGGTCAGGCTTCGGGGAAGGGTTAGGGTTAAGGTTCGGGCTAGGGTTAGGGTTAGGGGACGGGGACAGTTTAGGGTCCAGGGGAGGGTACGACAACGCTTTAGGGGGAGCGTACGTGTGAGGGCGCGGGTTAGTGTTAGCGTACGGGTTAGGATTAGGGGACGGGTGAGGGTCAGGCTTCGGGGAAGGGTAAGGGTTAGGGTTCGGGCTAGGGTTAGGGATAGGGGACAGGGATGGTTTAGGTTCCAGGGGAGGGTACGACAACGCTTTAGGGGGAGCGTACATGTGAGGGCACGGGTTAGTGTTAGCGTATGGGTTAGGATTAGGGGACGGTTGAGGGTCAGGCTTCGGGGAAGGGTTAGGGTTAGGGTTCGGGCTAGGTTTAGGGTTAGGGGACGGGGACGGTTTAGGGTCTAGGGGAGGGTACGACAACGCTTTAGGGGGTGCGTAGGTGTGAGGGCGCGGGTTAGTGTTAGCGTAGGGTTTAGGATTAGGGGATGGGTGAGGGTCAGGCTTCGGGGAAGGGTTAGGGTTAGGGTTCGGGCTAGGGTTAGGGTTAGGGGACGGGGATGGTTTAGGATCCCGGTTAGGGTACGACAACGCTTTAGGGGGAGCGTAGGTTTGAGGGCGCGGGTTAGTGTTAGCGTACGGGTTAGGATTAGGGGACGGGTGAGGGTCAGGCTTCGGGGAAGGGTTAGGGTTCGGGCTAGGGTTAGGGTTAGGGGACGGAGATGGTTTAGGGTCCAGGGGAGGGTACGACAACGCTTTAGGGGGAGCGTACGTGTGAGGGTACGGGTTAGTGTTAGCGTACGGGTTAGGATTAGGGGACGGGTGAGGGTCAGGCTTCGGGGAAGGGTTAGGGTTAGGGTTCGGGCTAGGGTTAGGGTTAGGGGACGGAGACGGTTTAGGGTCCAGGGGAGGGTACGACAACGCTTTAGGGGGAGCGTACACATGAGGGCGCGGGTTAGTGTTAGCGTACGGGTTAGGATTAGGGGACGGGTGAGGGTCAGGCTTCGGGGAAGGGTTAGGGTTAGGGTTCAGGCTAGGGTTAGGGTTAGGGGACGGGGACGGTTTAGGGTCCAGGGGAGGGTACGACAACGCTTTAGGGGGAGCGTACGAGTGAGGGTGCGGGTTAGTGTTAGCGTACGGGTTAGGATTAGGGGACGGGAGAGGGTCAGACTTCGGGGAAGGGTTAGGGTTAGGGTTCGGGTTAGGGTTAGGGTTAGGGGACGGGGACGGTTTAGGGTCCACGGGAGGGTACGACAACGCTTTAGGGGGAGCGTACGTGTAAGGGCGCGGGTTAGTGTTAGCCTACCGGTTAGGATTAGGGGACGGGTGAGGGTCAGGCTTCGGGGAAGGGTTAGGGTTAGGGTTCGGGCTAGGTTTAGGGTTAGGGGACGGGGACGGTTTAGGGTCCAGGGGAGGGTACGACAACGCTTTAGGGGGAGCGTACGTGTGAGGGCGCGGGTTAGTGTTAGCGTACGGGTTAGGATAAGGGGACGGGTGAGGGTCAGGCTTCGGGGAAGGGTTAGGCTTAGGGTTCGGGCTACGGTTAGGGTTAGGGGACGGAGACGGTTTAGGGTCCAGGGGAGGGTACGACAACGCTTTAGGGGGAGCGTACGCATGAGGGCGCGGGTTAGTGTTAGCGTACGGGTTAGGATTAGGGGACGGGTGAGGGTCAGGCTTCGGGGAAGGGTTAGGGTTAGGGTTCGGGCTAGGGTTAGGGTTAGGGGACGGGGACGGTTTAGGGTCCAGGGGAGGGTACGACAACGCTTTAGGGAGAGCGTACGTGTGAGGGCGCGGGTTAGTGTTAGCGTACGGGTTAGGATTAGGGGACGGGTGAGGGTCAGGCTTTGGGGAAGGTTTAGGGTTAGGTTTAGGGGACGGGGACGGTTTAGGGTCCAGGGGAGAGTACGACACCGCTTTAGGGGGAGCGTAGGTGTGAGGGCGCGGGTTAGCGTTAGCGTACGGGTTGGGATTAGGGGACGGGTGAGGGTCAGGCTTCGGGGAAGGTTTATGGATAAGGTTCGGGCTAGGGTTAGGGTTAGGGGACGGGGACGGTTTAGGGTCCAGGGGAGGGTACGACAATGCTTTAGGGGCAGCGTACATGTGAGGGCGCGGGTTAGTGTTAGCGTACGGGTTAGGATTAGGGGACGGGTGAGGGTCAGGCTTCGGGGAAGGTTTAGGGTTAGGGTTCGGACTAGGGTTAGGGTTAGGGGACGGGGACTGCTTAGGGTCCAGGGGAGGGTACGACAATGCTTTAGGGGGAGCGTACGTGTGAGGGCGCGGCTTAGTGTTAGCGTACGGGTTAGGATTAGGGGACGGGTGAGGGTCAGGCTTCGGGGAAGGGTTAGGGTTAGGGTTCGGGCTAGGGTTAGGGTTAGGGGACGGGGACGGTTTAGGGTCCCCGTGAGGGTACGACAACGCTTTCGGGGGAGCGTAGGTGTGAGGGCGCGGGTTAGTGTTAGCGTACGGGTTAGGATTAGGGGACGGGTGAGGGTCAGGCTTCGGGGAAGGGTTAGGGTTCGGGCTAGGGTTAGGGTTAGGGGACGGAGACGGTTTAGGGTCCAGGGGAGGGTACGACAACGCTTTAGGGGGAGCGTACGTGTGAGGGCGCGGGTTAGTGTTAGCGTACGGGTTAGGATTAGGGGACGGGTGAGGGTCAGGCTTCGGGGAAGGTTTAGGGTTAGGGTTCGGGCTAGGGTTAGGGTTAGGGGACGGGGACGGTTTAGGGTCCAGGGGAGGGTACGACAACGCTTTAGGGGGAGCGTACGTGTGAGGGCGCGGGTTAGTGTTAGCGTACGGGTTAGGATTAGGGGACGGGTGAGGGTCAGGCTTCGGGGAAGGGTTAGGGTTAGGGTTCGGGCTAGGGTTAGGGTTAGGGGACGGGGACGGTTTAGGGTCCAGGGGAGGGTACGACAATGCTTTAGGGGGAGCGTAGGTGTGAGGGCGCGGGTTAGTGTTAGCGTAGGGTTTAGGATTAGGGGATGGGTGAGGGTCAGGCTTCGGGGAAGTGTTAGGGTTAGGGTTCGGGCTAGGGTAAGGGTTAGGGGATGGGGATGGTTTAGGGTCCCGGTGAGGGTACGACAACGCTTTAGGGGGAGCGTAGGTATGAGGGCGTGGGTTAGTGTTAGCGTACGGGTTAGGATTAGGGGACGGGTGAGGGTCAGGCTTCGGGGAAGATTTAGGGTTCGGGCTAGGGTTAGGGTTAGGGGACGGAGACGGTTTAGGGTCCAGGGGAGGGTACGACAACGCTTTAGGGGGAGCGTACGTGTGAGGGCGCGGGTTAGTGTTAGCGTACGGGTTAGGATTAGGGGACGGGTGAGGGTCAGGCTTCGGGGAAGGTTTAGGGTTAGGGTTCGGGCTAGGGTTAGGGTTAGGGGACGGGGACGGTTTAGGGTCCAGGGGAGGGTACGACAATGCTTTAGGGGGAGCGTACGTGTGAGGGCGCGGGTTAGTGTTAGCGTACGGGTTAGGATTAGGGGACGGGTGAGGGTCAGGCTTCGGTGAAGGTTTAGGGTTAGGGTTCGGGGTAGGGTTAGGGTTAGGGGACGGGGACGGTTTAGGGTCCAGGGGAGGGTACGACAACGCTTTAGGGGGAGCGTACGTGTGAGGGCGCGGGTTAGTGTTAGCGTACGGGTTAGGATTAGGGGACGGGAGAGGGTCAGGCTTCGGGGAAGGGTTAGGGTTAGGGTTCGGGCTAGGGTTAGGGTTAGGGGACGGGGACGGTTTAGGGTCCAGGGGAGGTTACGACAACGCTTTAGGGGGAGCGTACGTGTAAGGGCGCGGGTTAGTGTTAGGGTACCGGTTAGGATTAGGGGACGTGTGAGGGTCAGGCTTCGGGGAAGGGTTAGGCTTAGGGTTCGGGCTAGGGTTAGGGTTAGGGGACGGGGACGGTTTAGGGTCCAGGGGAGGGTACGACAACGCTTTAGGGGGAGCGTAGGTGTGAGGGCGCGGGTTAGTGTTAGCGTAGGGTTTAGGATTAGGGGATGGGTGAGGGTCAGGCTTCGGGGAAGGTTTAGGGTTAGGGTTCGGGCTAGGGTTAGGGTTAGGGGATGGGGATCGTTTAGGGTCCCGGTGATTGTACGACAACGCTTTAGGGGGAGCGTAGGAGTGAGGGCACGGGTTAGTGTTAGCGTACGGGTTAGGATTAGGGGACGGGTGAGGGTCAGGCTTCGGGGAAGGGTTAGGGTTCGGGCTAGGGTTAGGGTTAGGGGACGGAGACGGTTTAGGGTCCAGGGGAGGGTACGACAACGCTTTAGGGGGAGCGTACGTGTGAGGGCGCGGGTTAGTGTTAGCGTACGGGTTAGGATTAGGGGACGGGTGAGGGGCAGGCTTCGGGGAAGGGTTAGGGTTAGGGTTCGGGCTAGGGTTAGGGTTAGGGGACGGGGACGGTTTAGGGTTCAGGGGAGGGTACGACAACGCTTTAGGGGGAGCGTACGTGTGAGGGCGCGGGTTAATGTTAGCGTACGGGTTAGGATTAGGCGACGGGTGAGGTTCAGGCTTCGGGGAAGGGTTAGGGTTAGGGTTCGGGCTAGGGTTAGGGTTAGGGGACGGAGACGGTTTAGGGTCCAGGGGAGGGTACGACAACGCTTTAGGGGGAGCGTACGCGTGAGGGCGCGGGTTAGTGTTAGCGTACGGGTTAGGATTAGGGGACGGGTGACGGTCAGGCTTCGGGGAAGGGTTAGTGTTAGGGTTCGGGCTAGGGTTAAGGTTAGGGGACGGGGACGGTTTAGGGTCAAGGGGAGGGTACGACAACGCTTTAGGGGGTGCGTACGTGTGAGGGCGCGGGTTACTGTTAGCGTACGGGTTAGGATTAGGGGACGGGAGAGGGTCAGGCTTCGGGGAAGGGTTAGGGTTAGGGTTCGGGCTAGGGTTAGTGTTAGGGGACGGGCACGGTTTAGGGTCCAGGGGAGGTTACGACAACGCTTTAGGGGGAGCGTACGTGTGAGGGCGCGGGTTAGTGTTAGCGTACGGGTTAGGGTTAGGTGACGGGTGAGGGTCAGGCTTCGGGGAAGTGTTAGGGTTAGGGTTCGGTCTAGGGTTAGGGTTAGGGGACGGGGACGATTTAGGGTCCAGGGGAGGGTACGACAACGCTTTAGGGGGAGTGTACATGTGAGGGCGCGGGTTAGTGTTAGCGTACTTGTTAGGATTAGGGGACGTGTGAGGGTCAGGCTTCGGGGAAGGGTTAGATTTAGGGTTCGGGCTACGGTTAGGGTTAGGGGACGGGGACGGTTTAGGGTCCAGGGGAGGTTACGACAACGCTTTAGGGGGAGCGTACGTGTGAGGGCGCGGGTTAGTGTTAGCGTACGGGTTAGGATTAGGGGACGGGTGAGGGTCAGGCTTCGGGGAAGGGTTAGGGTTTGGTTCGGGCTAGGGTTAGGGTTAGGGGATGGGGACGGTTTAGGGTCCAGGGGAGGGTACGACAACGCTTTACGTGGAGCGTACGTGTGAGGGCGTGGTTTAGTGTTAACGTACGGGTTAGGATTAGGGGACGGGTGAGGGTCAGGCTTCGGGGAAGGGTTAGGGTTAGGGTTCGGGCAAGGGTTAGGGTTAGGGGACGGGGACGGTTTAGGGTCCAGGGGAGGGTACGACAACACTTTAGGGGCAGCGTACGTGTGAGGGTGCGGGTTAGTATTAGCGTACGGTTTAGGATTAGGGGACAGGAGAGGGTCAGGCTTCGGGGAAGGGTTAGGGTTAGGGTTCGGGCTAGGGTTAGGGTTAGGGGACGGGGACGGTTTAGGGTCCAGGGGAGGGTACGACAACGCTTTAGGGGGAGCGTACGTGTAAGGGTGCGGGTTAGTGTTAGCCTACCGGTTAGGATTAGGGGACGGGTGAGGGTCAGGCTTCGGGGAAGGGTTAGGGTTAGGGTTCGGGCTAGGTTTAGGGTTAGGGGACGGGGACGGTTTAGGGTCCAGGGGAGGGTACGACAACGCTTTAGGGGGAACGTACGTGTGAGGGCGCGGGTTAGTGTTAGCGTACGGGTTAGGATTAGGGGACGGGTGAGGGTCAGGCTTCGGGGAAGGGTTAGGCTTAGGGTTCGGGCTACGGTTAGGGTTAGGGGACGGAGACGGTTTAGGGTCCAGGGGAGAGTAGGACAACGCTTTAGGGGGAGCGTACGCATGAGGGCGCGGGTTAGTGTTAGCGTACGGGTTAGGATTAGGGGACGGGTGAGGGTCAGGCTTCGGGGAAGGGTTAGGGTTAGGGTTCAGGCTAGGGTTAGGGTTAGGGGACGGGGACGGTTTAGGGTCCAGGGGAGGGTACGACAACGCTTTAGGGGGAGCGAACGAGTGAGGGTGCGGGTTAGTGTTAGCGTACGGGTTAGGATTAGGGGACGGGAGAGGGTCAGACTTCGGGGAAGGGTTAGGGTTAGGGTTCGGGTTAGGGTTAGGGTTAGGGGACGGGGACGGTTTAGGGTCCACGGGAGGGTACGACAACGCTTTAGGGGGAGCGTACGTGTAAGGGCGCGGGTTAGTGTTAGCCTACCGGTTAGGATTAGGGGACGGGTGAGGGTCAGGCTTCGGGGAAGGGTTAGGGTTAGGGTTCGGGCTAGGTTTAGGGTTAGGGGACGGGGACGGTTTAGGGTCCAGGGGAGGGTACGACAACGCTTTAGGGGGAGCGTACGTGTGAGGGCGCGGGTTAGTGTTAGCGTACGGGTTAGGATAAGGGGACGGGTGAGGGTCAGGCTTCGGGGAAGGGTTAGGCTTAGGGTTCGGGCTACGGTTAGGGTTAGGGGACGGAGACGGTTTAGGGTCCAGGGGAGGGTACGACAACGCTTTAGGGGGAGCGTACGCATGAGGGCGCGGGTTAGTGTTAGCGTACGGGTTAGGATTAGGGGACGGGTGACGGTCAGGCTTCGGGGAAGGGTTAGTGTTAGGGTTCGGGCTAGGGTTAAGGTTAGGGGACGGGGACGGTTTAGGGTCAAGGGGAGGGTACGACAACGCTTTAGGGGGTGCGTACGTGTGAGGGCGCGGGTTACTGTTAGCGTACGGGTTAGGATTAGGGGACGGGAGAGGGTCAGGCTTCGGGGAAGGGTTAGGGTTAGGGTTCGGGCTAGGGTTAGTGTTAGGGGACGGGCACGGTTTAGGGTCCAGGGGAGGTTACGACAACGCTTTAGGGGGAGCGTACGTGTGAGGGCGCGGGTTAGTGTTAGCGTACGGGTTAGGGTTAGGTGACGGGTGAGGGTCAGGCTTCGGGGAAGTGTTAGGGTTAGGGTTCGGTCTAGGGTTAGGGTTAGGGGACGGGGACGATTTAGGGTCCAGGGGAGGGTACGACAACGCTTTAGGGGGAGTGTACATGTGAGGGCGCGGGTTAGTGTTAGCGTACTTGTTAGGATTAGGGGACGTGTGAGGGTCAGGCTTCGGGGAAGGGTTAGGTTTAGGGTTCGGGCTACGGTTAGGGTTAGGGGACGGGGACGGTTTAGGGTCCAGGGGAGGTTACGACAACGCTTTAGGGGGAGCGTACGTGTGAGGGCGCGGGTTAGTGTTAGCGTACGGGTTAGGATTAGGGGACGGGTGAGGGTCAGGCTTCGGGGAAGGGTTAGGGTTTGGTTCGGGCTAGGGTTAGGGTTAGGGGATGGGGACGGTTTAGGGTCCAGGGGAGGGTACGACAACGCTTTACGTGGAGCGTACGTGTGAGGGCGTGGTTTAGTGTTAACGTACGGGTTAGGATTAGGGGACGGGTGAGGGTCAGGCTTCGGGGAAGGGTTAGGGTTAGGGTTCGGGCAAGGGTTAGGGTTAGGGGACGGGGACGGTTTAGGGTCCAGGGGAGGGTACGACAACACTTTAGGGGCAGCGTACGTGTGAGGGTGCGGGTTAGTATTAGCGTACGGTTTAGGATTAGGGGACGGGAGAGGGTCAGGCTTCGGGGAAGGGTTAGGGTTAGGGTTCGGGCTAGGGTTAGGGTTAGGGGACGGGGACGGTTTAGGGTCCAGGGGAGGGTACGACAACGCTTTAGGGGGAGCGTACGTGTAAGGGTGCGGGTTAGTGTTAGCCTACCGGTTAGGATTAGGGGACGGGTGAGGGTCAGGCTTCGGGGAAGGGTTAGGGTTAGGGTTCGGGCTAGGTTTAGGGTTAGGGGACGGGGACGGTTTAGGGTCCAGGGGAGGGTACGACAACGCTTTAGGGGGAACGTACGTGTGAGGGCGCGGGTTAGTGTTAGCGTACGGGTTAGGATTAGGGGACGGGTGAGGGTCAGGCTTCGGGGAAGGGTTAGGCTTAGGGTTCGGGCTACGGTTAGGGTTAGGGGACGGAGACGGTTTAGGGTCCAGGGGAGAGTAGGACAACGCTTTAGGGGGAGCGTACGCATGAGGGCGCGGGTTAGTGTTAGCGTACGGGTTAGGATTAGGGGACGGGTGAGGGTCAGGCTTCGGGGAAGGGTTAGGGTTAGGGTTCAGGCTAGGGTTAGGGTTAGGGGACGGGGACGGTTTAGGGTCCAGGGGAGGGTACGACAACGCTTTAGGGGGAGCGAACGAGTGAGGGTGCGGGTTAGTGTTAGCGTACGGGTTAGGATTAGGGGACGGGAGAGGGTCAGACTTCGGGGAAGGGTTAGGGTTAGGGTTCGGGTTAGGGTTAGGGTTAGGGGACGGGGACGGTTTAGGGTCCACGGGAGGGTACGACAACGCTTTAGGGGGAGCGTACGTGTAAGGGCGCGGGTTAGTGTTAGCCTACCGGTTAGGATTAGGGGACGGGTGAGGGTCAGGCTTCGGGGAAGGGTTAGGGTTAGGGTTCGGGCTAGGTTTAGGGTTAGGGGACGGGGACGGTTTAGGGTCCAGGGGAGGGTACGACAACGCTTTAGGGGGAGCGTACGTGTGAGGGCGCGGGTTAGTGTTAGCGTACGGGTTAGGATAAGGGGACGGGTGAGGGTCAGGCTTCGGGGAAGGGTTAGGCTTAGGGTTCGGGCTACGGTTAGGGTTAGGGGACGGAGACGGTTTAGGGTCCAGGGGAGGGTACGACAACGCTTTAGGGGGAGCGTACGCATGAGGGCGCGGGTTAGTGTTAGCGTACGGGTTAGGATTAGGGGACGGGTGACGGTCAGGCTTCGGGGAAGGGTTAGTGTTAGGGTTCGGGCTAGGGTTAAGGTTAGGGGACGGGGACGGTTTAGGGTCAAGGGGAGGGTACGACAACGCTTTAGGGGGTGCGTACGTGTGAGGGCGCGGGTTACTGTTAGCGTACGGGTTAGGATTAGGGGACGGGAGAGGGTCAGGCTTCGGGGAAGGGTTAGGGTTAGGGTTCGGGCTAGGGTTAGTGTTAGGGGACGGGCACGGTTTAGGGTCCAGGGGAGGTTACGACAACGCTTTAGGGGGAGCGTACGTGTGAGGGCGCGGGTTAGTGTTAGCGTACGGGTTAGGGTTAGGTGACGGGTGAGGGTCAGGCTTCGGGGAAGTGTTAGGGTTAGGGTTCGGTCTAGGGTTAGGGTTAGGGGACGGGGACGATTTAGGGTCCAGGGGAGGGTACGACAACGCTTTAGGGGGAGTGTACATGTGAGGGCGCGGGTTAGTGTTAGCGTACTTGTTAGGATTAGGGGACGTGTGAGGGTCAGGCTTCGGGGAAGGGTTAGGTTTAGGGTTCGGGCTACGGTTAGGGTTAGGGGACGGGGACGGTTTAGGGTCCAGGGGAGGTTACGACAACGCTTTAGGGGGAGCGTACGTGTGAGGGCGCGGGTTAGTGTTAGCGTACGGGTTAGGATTAGGGGACGGGTGAGGGTCAGGCTTCGGGGAAGGGTTAGGGTTTGGTTCGGGCTAGGGTTAGGGTTAGGGGATGGGGACGGTTTAGGGTCCAGGGGAGGGTACGACAACGCTTTACGTGGAGCGTACGTGTGAGGGCGTGGTTTAGTGTTAACGTACGGGTTAGGATTAGGGGACGGGTGAGGGTCAGGCTTCGGGGAAGGGTTAGGGTTAGGGTTCGGGCAAGGGTTAGGGTTAGGGGACGGGGACGGTTTAGGGTCCAGGGGAGGGTACGACAACACTTTAGGGGCAGCGTACGTGTGAGGGTGCGGGTTAGTATTAGCGTACGGTTTAGGATTAGGGGACGGGAGAGGGTCAGGCTTCGGGGAAGGGTTAGGGTTAGGGTTCGGGCTAGGGTTAGGGTTAGGGGACGGGGACGGTTTAGGGTCCAGGGGAGGGTACGACAACGCTTTAGGGGGAGCGTACGTGTAAGGGTGCGGGTTAGTGTTAGCCTACCGGTTAGGATTAGGGGACGGGTGAGGGTCAGGCTTCGGGGAAGGGTTAGGGTTAGGGTTCGGGCTAGGTTTAGGGTTAGGGGACGGGGACGGTTTAGGGTCCAGGGGAGGGTACGACAACGCTTTAGGGGGAACGTACGTGTGAGGGCGCGGGTTAGTGTTAGCGTACGGGTTAGGATTAGGGGACGGGTGAGGGTCAGGCTTCGGGGAAGGGTTAGGCTTAGGGTTCGGGCTACGGTTAGGGTTAGGGGACGGAGACGGTTTAGGGTCCAGGGGAGAGTAGGACAACGCTTTAGGGGGAGCGTACGCATGAGGGCGCGGGTTAGTGTTAGCGTACGGGTTAGGATTAGGGGACGGGTGAGGGTCAGGCTTCGGGGAAGGGTTAGGGTTAGGGTTCAGGCTAGGGTTAGGGTTAGGGGACGGGGACGGTTTAGGGTCCAGGGGAGGGTACGACAACGCTTTAGGGGGAGCGAACGAGTGAGGGTGCGGGTTAGTGTTAGCGTACGGGTTAGGATTAGGGGACGGGAGAGGGTCAGACTTCGGGGAAGGGTTAGGGTTAGGGTTCGGGTTAGGGTTAGGGTTAGGGGACGGGGACGGTTTAGGGTCCACGGGAGGGTACGACAACGCTTTAGGGGGAGCGTACGTGTAAGGGCGCGGGTTAGTGTTAGCCTACCGGTTAGGATTAGGGGACGGGTGAGGGTCAGGCTTCGGGGAAGGGTTAGGGTTAGGGTTCGGGCTAGGTTTAGGGTTAGGGGACGGGGACGGTTTAGGGTCCAGGGGAGGGTACGACAACGCTTTAGGGGGAGCGTACGTGTGAGGGCGCGGGTTAGTGTTAGCGTACGGGTTAGGATAAGGGGACGGGTGAGGGTCAGGCTTCGGGGAAGGGTTAGGCTTAGGGTTCGGGCTACGGTTAGGGTTAGGGGACGGAGACGGTTTAGGGTCCAGGGGAGGGTACGACAACGCTTTAGGGGGAGCGTACGCATGAGGGCGCGGGTTAGTGTTAGCGTACGGGTTAGGATTAGGGGACGGGTGAGGGTCAGGCTTCGGGGAAGGGTTAGGGTTAGGGTTCGGGCTAGGGTTAGGGTTAGGGGACGGGGACGGTTTAGGGACCAGGGGAGGGTACGACAACGCTTTAGGGAGAGCGTACGTGTGAGGGCGCGGGTTAGTGTTAGCGTACGGGTTAGGATTAGGGGACGGGTGAGGGTCAGGCTTTGGGGAAGGGTTAGGGTTAGGTTTAGGGGACGGGGACGGTTTAGGGTCCAGGGGAGAGTACGACACCGCTTTAGGGGGAGCGTAGGTGTGAGGGCGCGGGTTAGCGTTAGCGTACGGGTTAGGATTAGGGGACGGGTGAGGGTCAGGCTTCGGGGAAGGTTTATGGATAAGGTTCGGGCTAGGGTTAGGGTTAGGGGACGGGGACGGTTTAGGGTCCAGGGGAGGGTACGACAATGCTTTAGGGGCAGCGTACATGTGAGGGCGCGGGTTAGTGTTAGCGTACGGGTTAGGATTAGGGGACGGGTGAGGGTCAGGCTTCGGGGAAGGGTTAGGGTTAGGGTTCGGACTAGGGTTAGGGTTAGGGGACGGGGACTGCTTAGGGTCCAGGGGAGGGTACGACAATGCTTTAGGGGGAGCGTACGTGTGAGGGCGCGGCTTAGTGTTAGCGTACGGGTTAGGATTAGGGGACGGGTGAGGGTCAGGCTTCGGGGAAGGGTTAGGGTTAGGGTTCGGGCTAGGGTTAGGGTTAGGGGACGGGGACGGTTTAGGGTCCCCGTGAGGGTACGACAACGCTTTCGGGGGAGCGTAGGTGTGAGGGCGCGGGTTAGTGTTAGCGTACGGGTTAGGATTAGGGGACGGGTGAGGGTCAGGCTTCGGGGAAGGGTTAGGGTTCGGGCTAGGGTTAGGGTTAGGGGACGGAGACGGTTTAGGGTCCAGGGGAGGGTACGACAACGCTTTAGGGGGAGCGTACATGTGAGGGCGCGGGTTAGTGTTAGCGTACGGGTTAGGATTAGGGGACGGGTGAGGGTCAGGCTTCGGGGAAGGTTTAGGGTTAGGGTTCGGGCTAGGGTTAGGGTTAGGGGACGGGGACGGTTTAGGGTCCAGGGGAGGGTACGACAACGCTTTAGGGGGAGCGTACGTGTGAGGGCGCGGGTTAGTGTTAGCGTACGGGTTAGGATTAGGGGACGGGTGAGGGTCAGGCTTCGGGGAAGGGTTAGGGTTAGGGTTCGGGCTAGGGTTAGGGTTAGGGGACGGGGACGGTTTAGGGTCCAGGGGAGGGTACGACAATGCTTTAGGGGGAGCGTAGGTGTGAGGGCGCGGGTTAGTGTTAGCGTAGGGTTTAGGATTAGGGGATGGGTGAGGGTCAGGCTTCGGGGAAGTGTTAGGGTTAGGGTTCGGGCTAGGGTAAGGGTTAGGGGATGGCGATGGTTTAGGGTCCCGGTGAGGGTACGACAACGCTTTAGGGGGAGCGTAGGTATGAGGGCGCGGGTTAGTGTTAGCGTACGGGTTAGGATTAGGGGACGGGTGAGGGTCAGGCTTCGGGGAAGGTTTAGGGTTCGGGCTAGGGTTAGGGTTAGGGGACGGAGACGGTTTAGGGTCCAGGGGAGGGTACGACAACGCTTTAGGGGGAGCGTACGTGTGAGGGCGCGGGTTAGTGTTAGCGTACGGGTTAGGATTAGGGGACGGGTGAGGGTCAGGCTTCGGGGAAGGTTTAGGGTTAGGGTTCGGGCTAGGGTTAGGGTTAGGGGACGGGGACGGTTTAGGGTCCAGGGGAGGGTACGACAATGCTTTAGGGGGAGCGTACGTGTGAGGGCGCGGGTTAGTGTTAGCGTACGGGTTAGGATTAGGGGACGGGTGAGGGTCAGGCTTCGGTGAAGGTTTAGGGTTAGGGTTCGGGGTAGGGTTAGGGTTAGGGGACGGGGACGGTTTAGGGTCCAGGGGAGGGTACGACAACGCTTTAGGGGGAGCGTACGTGTGAGGGCGCGGGTTAGTGTTAGCGTACGGGTTAGGATTAGGGGACGGGAGAGGGTCAGGCTTCGGGGAAGGGTTAGGGTTAGGGTTCGGGCTAGGGTTAGGGTTAGGGGACGGGGACGGTTTAGGGTCCAGGGGAGGTTACGACAACGCTTTAGGGGGAGCGTACGTGTAAGGGCGCGGGTTAGTGTTAGGGTACCGGTTAGGATTAGGGGACGTGTGAGGGTCAGGCTTCGGGGAAGGGTTAGGCTTAGGGTTCGGGCTAGGGTTAGGGTTAGGGGACGGGGACGGTTTAGGGTCCAGGGGAGGGTACGACAACGCTTTAGGGGGAGCGTAGGTGTGAGGGCGCGGGTTAGTGTTAGCGTAGGGTTTAGGATTAGGGGATGGGTGAGGGTCAGGCTTCGGGGAAGGTTTAGGGTTAGGGTTCGGGCTAGGGTTAGGGTTAGGGGATGGGGATCGTTTAGGGTCCCGGTGATTGTACGACAACGCTTTAGGGGGAGCGTAGGAGTGAGGGCACGGGTTAGTGTTAGCGTACGGGTTAGGATTAGGGGACGGGTGAGGGTCAGGCTTCGGGGAAGGGTTAGGGTTCGGGCTAGGGTTAGGGTTAGGGGACGGAGACGGTTTAGGGTCCAGGGGAGGGTACGACAACGCTTTAGGGGGAGCGTACGTGTGAGGGCGCGGGTTAGTGTTAGCGTACGGGTTAGGATTAGGGGACGGGTGAGGGGCAGGCTTCGGGGAAGGGTTAGGGTTAGGGTTCGGGCTAGGGTTAGGGTTAGGGGACGGGGACGGTTTAGGGTTCAGGGGAGGGTACGACAACGCTTTAGGGGGAGCGTACGTGTGAGGGCGCGGGTTAATGTTAGCGTACGGGTTAGGATTAGGCGACGGGTGAGGTTCAGGCTTCGGGGAAGGGTTAGGGTTAGGGTTCGGGCTAGGGTTAGGGTTAGGGGACGGGGACGGTTTAGGGTCCAGGGGAGGGTACGACAACGCTTTAGGGGGAGCGTACGTGTGAGGGCGCGGGTTAGTGTTAGCGTACGGGTTAGGATTAGGGGACGGGGAGGGTCAGGCTTCGGGGAAGGGTTAGGGTTAGGGTTCGGGCTAGGGTTAGGGTTAGGGGACGGGGACGGTTTAGGGTCCAGGGGAGGGTACGACAACGCTTTAGGGGGAGCGTACGTGTAAGGGCGCGGGTTAGTGTTAGCGTACCGATTAGGATTAGGGGACGGGTGAGGGTCAGGCTTCGGGGAAGGGTTAGGCTTAGGGTTCGGGCTAGGGTTAGGGTTAGGGGACGGAGACGGTTTAGGGTCCAGGGGAGGGTACGACAACGCTTTAGGGGGAGCGTACGCGTGAGGGCGCGGGTTAGTGTTAGCGTACGGGTTAGGATTAGGGGACGGGTGACGGTCAGGCTTCGGGGAAGGGTTAGTGTTAGGGTTCGGGCTAGGGTTAAGGTTAGGGGACGGGGACGGTTTAGGGTCAAGGGGAGGGTACGACAACGCTTTAGGGGGTGCGTACGTGTGAGGGCGCGGGTTACTGTTAGCGTACGGGTTAGGATTAGGGGACGGGAGAGGGTCAGGCTTCGGGGAAGGGTTAGGGTTAGGGTTCGGGCTAGGGTTAGGGTTAGGGGACGGGGACGGTTTAGGGTCCAGGGGAGGGTACGACAACGCTTTAGGGGGAGCGTACGTGTGAGGGCGCGGGTTAGTGTTAGCGTACGGGTTAGGATTAGGGGACGGGTGAGGGTCAGGCTTCGGGGAAGTGTTAGGGTTAGGGTTCGGGCTAGGGTTAGGTTTAGGGGACGGGGACGGTTTAGGGTCCAGGGGAGGGTACGACAACGCTTTAGGGGGAGCGTACGTGTGAGGACGCGGGTTAGTGTTAGCGTACGGGTTAGGATTAGGGGACGGGTGAGGGTCAGGCTTCGGGGAAGGGTTAGGGTTAGGGTTCGGGCTAGGGTTAGGGTTAGGGGACGGGGACGGTTTAGGGTCCAGGGGAGGGTACGACAACGCTTTAGGGGGAGCGTATGTGTGAGGGCGCGGGTTAGTGTTAGCGTACCGGTTAGGATTAGGGGACGGGTGAGGGTCAGGCTTCGGGGAAGGGTTAGGGTTAGGGTTCGGGCTAGGGTTAGGGTTAGGGTACGGGGACGGTTTAGGGTCCAGGGCAGGGTACGACAACGCTTTAGGGGGAGCGTACGTGTGAGGGCGCGAGTTAGTGTTAGCGTACGGGTTAGGATTAGAGGACGGGTGAGGGTCAGGCTTCGGGGAAGAGTTAGTGTTAGCGTTCGGGCTAGGGTTAGGGTTAGGGGACGGGGACGGTTTAGGGTCCAGGGGAGGGTACGACAACGCTTTAGGGGGAGCGTACGTGTGAGGGCGCGGGTTAGTGTTAGTGTACGTGTTAGGATTAGGGGACGGGTGAGGGTCAGGCTTCGGGGAAGTGTTAGGGTTAGGGTTCGGGCTAGGGTTAGGGTTAGGGTACTGGGACGGTTTAGGGTCCAGGGGAGGGTACGACAATGCTTTAGGGGGAGCGTACGTGTGAGGGCGCGGGTTAGTGTTAGCGTACGGGTTAGGATTAGGCGACGGGTGAGGGTCAGGCTTCGGGGAACGGTTAGGGTTAGGGTTCGGGCTAGGGTTAGGGTTAGGGGACGGGGAAGGTTTAGGGTCCAGGGGAGGGTACGACAACGCTTTAGGGGGAGCGTACGTGTGAGGGCGCGGGTTAGTGTTAGCGTACGCGTTAGGATTGGGGACGGGTGAGGGTCAGGCTTCGGGGAAGGGTTAGGGTTAGGGTTCGGGCTAGGGTTAGGGTTAGGGGACGGGGACGGTTTAGGGTCCAGGGGAGGGTACGACAACGCTTTAGGGGGAGCGTACGTGTGAGGGCGCGGGTCAGTGTTAGCGTACGGGTTAGGATTAGGGGACGGGTGAGGGTCAGGCTTCGGGGAAGGATTAGGTTTAGGGTTCGGGCTAGGGTTAGTGTTAGGGGACGGGCACGGTTTAGGGTCCAGGGGAGGTTACGACAACGCTTTAGGGGGAGCGTACGTGTGAGGGCGCGGGTTAGTGTTAGCGTACGGGTTAGGGTTAGGTGACGGGTGAGGGCCAGGCTTCGGGGAAGTGTTAGGGTTAGGGTTCGGGCTAGGGTTAGGGTTAGCGGACGGGGACGATTTAGGGTCCAGGGGAGGGTACGACAACGCTTTAGGGGGAGTGTACATGTGAGGGCGCGGGTTAGTGTTAGCGTACTTGTTAGGATTAGGGGACGTGTGAGGGTCAGGCTTCGGGGAAGGGATAGGTTTAGGGTTCGGGCTACGGTTAGGGTTAGGGGACGGGGACGGTTTAGGGTCCAGGGGAGGTTACGACAACGCTTTAGGGGGAGCGTACGTGTGAGGGCGCGGGTTAGTGTTAGCGTACGGGTTAGGATTAGGGGACGGGTGAGGGTCAGGCTTCGGGGAAGGGTTAGGGTTTGGTTCGGGCTAGGGTTAGGGTTAGGGGATGGGGACGGTTTAGGGTCCAGGGGAGGGTACGACAACGCTTTACGTGGAGCGTACGTGTGAGGGCGTGGTTTAGTGTTAACGTACGGGTTAGGATTAGGGGACGGGTGAGGGTCAGGCTTCGGGGAAGGGTTAGGGTTAGGGTTCGGGCAAGGGTTAGGGTTAGGGGACGGGGACGGTTTAGGGTCCAGGGGAGGGTACGACAACACTTTAGGGGCAGCGTACGTGTGAGGGTGCGGGTTAGTATTAGCGTACGGGTTAGGATTAGGGGACGGGTGAGGGTCAGGCTTCGGGGAAGGGTTAGTGTTAGGGTTCGGGCTAGGGTTAAGGTTAGGGGACGGGGACGGTTTAGGGTCCAGGGGAGGGTACGACAACGCTTTAGGGGGTGCGTACGTGTGAGGGCGCGGGTTACTGTTAGCGTACGGGTTAGGATTAGGGGACGGGAGAGGGTCAGGCTTCGGGGAAGGGTTAGGGTTAGGGTTCGGGCTAGGGTTAGGGTTAGGGGACGGGGACGGTTTAGGGTCCAGGGGAGGGTACGACAACGATTTAGGGGGAGCGTACGTGTGAGGGCGCGGGTTAGTGTTAGCGTACGGGTTAGGATTAGGGGACGGGTGAGGGTCAGGCTTCGGGGAAGGGTTAGGGTTAGGGTTCGGGCTAGGGTTAGGGTTAGGGGACGGGGATGGTTTAGGGTCCAGGGGAGGGTACGACAACGCTTTAGGGGGAGCGTACGTGTGAGGACGCGGGTTAGTGTTAGCGTACGGGTTAGGATTAGGGGACGGGTGAGGGTCAGGCTTCGGGGAAGGGTTAGGGTTAGGGTTCGGGCTAGGGTTAGGGTTAGGGGACGGGGACGGTTTAGGGTCCAGGGGAGGGTACGACAACGCTTTAGGGGGAGCGTATGTGTGAGGGCGCGGGTTAGTGTTAGCGTACCGGTTAGGATTAGGGGACGGGTGAGGGTCAGGCTTCGGGGAAGGGTTAGGGTTAGGGTTCGGGCTAGGGTTAGGATTAGGGTACGGGGACGGTTTAGGGTCCAGGGGAGGGTACGACAACGCTTTAGGGGGAGCGTACGTGTGAGGGCGCGGGTTAGTGTTAGCGTACGGGTTAGGATTAGAGGACGGGTGAGGGTCAGGCTTCGGGGAAGGGTTAGTGTTAGCGTTCGGGCTAGGGTTAGGGTTAGGGGACGGGGACGGTTTAGGGTCCAGGGGAGGGTACGACAACGCTTTAGGGGGAGCGTACGTGTGAGGACGCGGGTTAGTGTTAGTGTACGGGTTAGGATTAGGGGACGGGTGAGGGTCAGGCTTCGGGGAAGTGTTAGGGTTAGGGTTCGGGCTAGGGTTAGGGTTAGGGTACTGGGACGGTTTAGGGTCCAGGGGAGGGTACGACAATGCTTTAGGGGGAGCGTACGTGTGAGGGCGCGGGTTAGTGTTAGCGTACGTGTTAGGATTAGGCGACGGGTGAGGGTCAGGCTTCGGGGAAGGGTTAGGGTTAGGGTTCGGGCTAGGGTTAGGGTTAGGGGACGGGGACGGTTTAGGGTCCAGGGGAGGGTACGACAACGCTTTAGGCGGAGCGTACGTGTGAGGGCGCGGGTTAGTGTTAGCGTACGGGTTAGGATTGGGGACGGGTGAGGGTCAGGCTTCGGGGAAGGGTTAGGGTTAGGGTTCGGGCTAGGGTTAGGGTTAGGGGACGGGGACGGTTTAGGGTCCAGGGGAGGGTACGACAACGCTTTAGGGGGAGCGTACGTGTGAGGGCGCGGGTCAGTGTTAGCGTACGGGTTAGGATTAGGGGACGGGTTAGGGTCAGGTTTCGGGGAAGGATTAGGTTTAGGGTTCGGGCTAGGGTTAGTGTTAGGGGACGGGCACGGTTTAGGGTCCAGGGGAGGTTACGACAACGATTTAGGGGGAGCGTACGTGTGAGGGCGCGGGTTAGTGTTAGCGTACGGGTTAGGGTTAGGTGACGGGTGAGGGTCAGGCTTCGGGGAAGTGTTAGGGTTAGGGTTCGGGCTAGGGTTAGGGTTAGGGGACGGGGACGATTTAGGGTCCAGGGGAGGGTACGACAACGCTTTAGGGGGAGTGTACGTGTGAGGGCGCGGGTTAGTGTTAGCGTACTTGTTAGGATTAGGGGACGTGTGAGGGTCAGGCTTCGGGGAAGGGTTAGGTTTAGGGTTCGGGCTACGGTTAGGGTTAGGGGACGGGGACGGTTTAGGGTCCAGGGGAGGTTACGACAACGCTTTAGGGGGAGCGTACGTGTGAGGGCGCGGGTTAGTGTTAGCGTACGGGTTAGGATTAGGGGACGGGTGAGGGTCAGGCTTCGGGGAAGGGTTAGGGTTTGGTTCGGGCTAGGGTTAGGGTTAGGGGATGGGGACGGTTTAGGGTCCAGGGGAGGGTACGACAACGCTTTAGGTGGAGCGTACGTGTGAGGGCGTGGTTTAGTGTTAACGTACGGGTTAGGATTAGGGGACGGGTGAGGGTCATGCTTCGGGGAAGGGTTAGGGTTAGGGTTCGGGCAAGGGTTAGGGTTAGGGGACGGGGACGGTTTAGGGTCCAGGGGAGGGTACGACAACACTTTAGGGGCAGCGTACGTGTGAGGGTGCGAGTTAGTGTTAGCGTATGGGTTAGGATTAGGGGACGGGTGAGGGTCAGGCTTCGGGGAAGGGTTAGGTTTAGGGTTCGGACTAGGGTTAGGGTTAGGGTTAGGGGACGGTTCAGGGTCCACAGGAGGGTACGACAACCCTTCAGGGGGAGCGTACGCGTGAGGGCGCGGGTTAGTGTTAGCGTACGGGTTAGGATTAGGGGACGGGTGAGGGTCAGGCTTCGGGGAAGGGTTAGGGTTACGGTTCGGACTAGGTTTAGGGTTAGGGGACGGGGACGGTTTAGGGTCCAGGGGAGGGTACGACAACACTTTAGGGGGAGCGTACGTGTGAGGGCGCGGGTTAGTGTTAGCGTACGGGTTAGGGTTAGGGGACGGGTGAGGGTCAGGCTTCGGGGCAGAGTTAGGCTTAGATTTCGGGCTAGGGTTAGGGTTAGGGGACGGGGACGGTTTAGGGTCTAGGGGAGGGTACGACAACGCTTAAGGGGGAGCGTACGCGTGAGGGCGCGGGTTAGTGTTAGCGTACGGGTTAGGATTAGGGGACGGGTGAGGGTCAGGCTTCGGGGACGTTTTAGGCTTAGGGTTCGGGCTAGGGTTAGGGTTAGGGGACGGGGACGGTTTAGGGTCCAGGGGAGGGTACGACAACGCTTTAGGGGGAGCGTACGCGTGAGGGCACGGGTTAGTGTTAGCGTACGGGTTAGGATTATGGGACGGGAGAGGGTCAGGTTTCGGGGAAGCGTTAGGGTTAGCGTTCGGGCTAGGGTTAGGGTTAGGGGACGGGGACGGTTTAGGGTCCAGGGGAGGGTACGACAGCGCTTTAGGGGGAGCGTACGTGTGAGGGCGTGGGTTAGTGTTAGCGTATGGGTTAGGATTAGGGGACGGATGAGTGTCAGGCTTTGGTGAAGGGTTAGGGTTAGGGTTCGGCCTAGGGTTAGGGTTAGGGGACGGGGACGGTTTAGGGTCCAGGGGAGGGTACGACAACGCTTTAGGGGGAGCGTACGTGTGAGGGCGCGGGTTAGTGTTAGCGTACGCGTTAGGATTATGGGACGGGTGAGGGTCAGGCTTCAGGGAAGGGTTAGGGATAAGTTTCGGGCTAGGGTTAGGGTTAGGGGACTGGGACGGTTTAGGGTCCAGGGGAGGGTACGAAAACGCTTTAGGAGGAGCGTACGTGTGAGGGCGCAGGTTAGTGTTAGCGTACGGGTTAGGATTAGGTGACGGGTGAGGGTCAGGCTTCGGGGAAGTGTTAGGGTTAGGGTTCGGGCTAGGGTTAGGGTTAGGGCACGGGCACGGTTTAGAGTCCAGGGGAGGGTACGACAACGCTTTAGGGGGAGCGTACGTGTGAGGGCGCGGGTTAGTGTTAGCGTACGGGTTAGGATTAGGGGACGGGTGAGGGTCAGGCTTCGGGGAAGGGTTAGGGTTAGGGTTCGGGCTAGGGTTAGGGTTAGGGGACGGGGATGGTTTAGGGTCCAGGGGAGGGTACGACAATGCTTTAGGGGTAGTGTACGTGTGAGGGCGCGGGTTAGGGTTAGCGTACGGGTTAGGGTTAGGGGACGGGTGAGGGTCAGGCTTCGGGGAAGGGTTAGGCTTAGGGTTCGGGCTAGGGTTAGGGTTAGGGGACGGGGACGGTTTAGGGTCCAGGGGAGGGTACGACAATGCTTTAGAGGGAGCGTAGGTGTGAGGGCGCGGGTTAGTGTTAGCGTAGGGTTTAGGATTAGGGGATGTGTGAGGGTCAGGCTTCGGGGAAGGTTTAGGGTTAGGGTTCGGGCTAGGGTTAGGGTTAGGGGATGGGGATCGTTTAGGGTCCCGGTGATTGTACGACAACGCTTTAGGGGGAGCGTAGGAGTGAGGGCACGGGTTAGTGTTAGCGTACGGGTTAGGATTAGGGGACGGGTGAGGGTCAGGCTTCGGGGAAGGGTTAGGGTTCGGGCTAGGGTTAGGGTTAAGGGACGGAGACGGTTTAGGGTCCAGGGGAGGGTACGACAACGCTTTAGGGGGAGCGTACGTGTAAGGGCGCGGGTTAGTGTTAGCGTACCGGTTAGGATTAGGGGACGGGTGAGGGTCAGGCTTCGGGGAAGGGTTAGGCTTAGGGTTCGGGCTAGGGTTAGGGTTAGGGGACGGAGACGGTTTAGGGTCCAGGGGAGGGTACGACAACGCTTTAGGGGGAGCGTACGCGTGAGGGCGCGGGTTAGTGTTAGCGTACGGGTTAGGATTAGAGGACGGGTGAGGGTCAGGCTTCGGGGAAGGGTTAGTGTTAGGGTTCGGGCTAGGGTTAAGGTTAGGGGACGGGGACGGTTTAGGGTCCAGGGGAGGGTACGACAATGCTTTAGGGGGTGCGTACGTGTGAGGGCGTGGGTTACTGTTAGCGTACGGGTTAGGATTAGGGGACGGGAGAGGGTCAGGCTTCGGGGAAGGGTTAGGGTTAGGGTTCGGGCTAGGGTTAGGGTTAGGGGACGGGGACGGTTTAGGGTCCAGGGGAGGGTACGACAACGCTTTAGGGGGAGCGTACGTGTGAGGGCGCGGGTTAGTGTTAGCGTACGGGTTAGGATTAGGGGACGGGTGAGGGTCAGGCTTCGGGGAAGGGTTAGGGTTAGGGTTCGGGCTAGGGTTAGGGTTAGGGGACGGGGACGGTTTAGGGTCCAGGGGAGGGTACGACAACGCTTTAGGGGGAGCGTACGTGTGAGGACACGGGTTAGTGTTAGCGTACGGGTTAGGATTAGGGGACGGGTGAGGGTCAGGCTTCGGGGAAGAGTTAGGGTTAGGGTTCGGGCTAGGGTTAGGGTTAGGGGACGGGGACGGTTTAGGGTCCAGGGGAGGGTACGACAACGCTTTAGGGGGAGCGTACGTTTGAGGGCGCGGGTTAGTGTTAGCGTACCGGTTAGGATTAGGGGACGGGTGAGGGTCAGGCTTCGGGGAAGGGTTAGGGTTAGGGTTCGGGCTAGGGTTAGGGTTAGGGGACGGGGACGGTTTAGGGTCCAGGGGAGGGTACGACAACGCTTTAGGGGGAGCGTACGTGTGAGGGCGCGGGTTAGTGTTAGCGTACGGGTTAGGATTAGAGGACGGGTGAGGGTCAGGCTTCGGGGAATGGTTAGTGTTAGCGTTCGGGCTAGGGTTAGGGTTAGGGGACGGGGACGGTTTAGGGTCCAGGGGAGGGTACGACAACGCTTTAGGGGGAGCGTACGTGTGAGGGCGTGGGTTAGTGTTAGTGTACGGGTTAGGATTAGGGGACGGGTGAGGGTCAGGCTTCGGGGAAGTGTTAGGGTTAGGGTTCGGGCTAGGGTTAGGGTTAGGGTACTGGGACGGTTTAGCGTCCAGGGGAGGGTACGACAATGCTTTAGGGGGAGCGTACGAGTGAGGGCGCGGGTTAGTGTTAGCGTACGGGTTAGGATTAGGCGACGGGTGAGGGTCAGGCTTCGGGGAAGGGTTAGGGTTAGGATTCGGGCTAGGGTTAGGGTTAGGGGACGGGGACGGTTTAGGGTCCAGGGGAGGGTACGACAACGCTTTAGGGGGAGTGTACGTGTGAGGGCGCGGGTTAGTGTTAGCGTACGGGTTAGGATTGGGGACGGGTGAGGGTCAGGTTTCGGGGAAGGGTTAGGGTTAGGGTTCGGGCTAGGGTTAGGGTTAGGGGACGGGGACGGTTTAGGGTCCAGGGGAGGGTACGACAACGCTTTAGGGGGTGCGTACGTGTGAGGGCGCGGGTTACTGTTAGCGTACGGGTTAGGATTAGGGGACGGGAGAGGGTCAGGCTTCGGGGAAGGGTTAGGGTTAGGGTTCGGGCTAGGGTTAGGGTTAGGGGACGGGGACGGTTTAGGGTCCAGGGGAGGGTACGACAACGCTTTAGGGGGAGCGTACGTGTGAGGACGCGGGTTAGTGTTAGCGTACGGGTTAGGATTAGGGGACGGGTGAGGGTCAGGCTTCGGGGAAGGGTTAGGGTTAGGGTTCGGGCTAGGGTTAGGGTTAGGGGACGGGGACGGTTTAGGGTCCAGGGGAGGGTACGACAACGCTTTAGGGGGAGCGTATGTGTGAGGGCGCGGGTTAGTGTTAGCGTACCGGTTAGGATTAGGGGACGGGTGAGGGTCAGGCTTCGGGGAAGGGTTAGGGTTAGGGTTCGGGCTAGGGTTAGGGTTAGGGTACGGGGACGGTTTAGGGTCCAGGGGAGGGTACGACAACGCTTTAGGGGGAGCGTACGTGTGAGGGCGCGGGTTAGTGTTAGCGTACGGGTTAGGATTAGAGGACGGGTGAGGGTCAGGCTTCGGGGAAGGGTTAGTGTTAGCGTTCGGGCTAGGGTTAGGGTTAGGGGACGGGGACGGTTTAGGGTCCAGGGGAGGGTACGACAACGCTTTAGGGGGAGCGTACGTGTGAGGGCGCGGGTTAGTGTTAGCGTACGGGTTAGGATTAGAGGACGGGTGAGGGTCAGGCTTCGGGGAATGGTTAGTGTTAGCGTTCGGGCTAGGGTTAGGGTTAGGGGACGGGGACGGTTTAGGGTCCAGGGGAGGGTACGACAACGCTTTAGGGGGAGCGTACGTGTGAGGGCGTGGGTTAGTGTTAGTGTACGGGTTAGGATTAGGGGACGGGTGAGGGTCAGGCTTCGGGGAAGTGTTAGGGTTAGGGTTCGGGCTAGGGTTAGGGTTAGGGTACTGGGACGGTTTAGCGTCCAGGGGAGGGTACGACAATGCTTTAGGGGGAGCGTACGAGTGAGGGCGCGGGTTAGTGTTAGCGTACGGGTTAGGATTAGGCGACGGGTGAGGGTCAGGCTTCGGGGAAGGGTTAGGGTTAGGATTCGGGCTAGGGTTAGGGTTAGGGGACGGGGACGGTTTAGGGTCCAGGGGAGGGTACGACAACGCTTTAGGGGGAGTGTACGTGTGAGGGCGCGGGTTAGTGTTAGCGTACGGGTTAGGATTGGGGACGGGTGAGGGTCAGGTTTCGGGGAAGGGTTAGGGTTAGGGTTCGGGCTAGGGTTAGGGTTAGGGGACGGGGACGGTTTAGGGTCCAGGGGAGGGTACGACAACGCTTTAGGGGGTGCGTACGTGTGAGGGCGCGGGTTACTGTTAGCGTACGGGTTAGGATTAGGGGACGGGAGAGGGTCAGGCTTCGGGGAAGGGTTAGGGTTAGGGTTCGGGCTAGGGTTAGGGTTAGGGGACGGGGACGGTTTAGGGTCCAGGGGAGGGTACGACAACGCTTTAGGGGGAGCGTACGTGTGAGGACGCGGGTTAGTGTTAGCGTACGGGTTAGGATTAGGGGACGGGTGAGGGTCAGGCTTCGGGGAAGGGTTAGGGTTAGGGTTCGGGCTAGGGTTAGGGTTAGGGGACGGGGACGGTTTAGGGTCCAGGGGAGGGTACGACAACGCTTTAGGGGGAGCGTATGTGTGAGGGCGCGGGTTAGTGTTAGCGTACCGGTTAGGATTAGGGGACGGGTGAGGGTCAGGCTTCGGGGAAGGGTTAGGGTTAGGGTTCGGGCTAGGGTTAGGGTTAGGGTACGGGGACGGTTTAGGGTCCAGGGGAGGGTACGACAACGCTTTAGGGGGAGCGTACGTGTGAGGGCGCGGGTTAGTGTTAGCGTACGGGTTAGGATTAGAGGACGGGTGAGGGTCAGGCTTCGGGGAAGGGTTAGTGTTAGCGTTCGGGCTAGGGTTAGGGTTAGGGGACGGGGACGGTTTAGGGTCCAGGGGAGGGTACGACAACGCTTTAGGGGGAGCGTACGTGTGAGGACGCGGGTTAGTGTTAGTGTACGGGTTAGGATTAGGGGACGGGTGAGGGTCAGGCTTCGGGGAAGTGTTAGGGTTAGGGTTCGGGCTAGGGTTAGGGTTAGGGTACTGGGACGGTTTAGGGTCCAGGGGAGGGTACGACAATGCTTTAGGGGGAGCGTACGTGTGAGGGCGCGGGTTAGTGTTAGCGTACGTGTTAGGATTAGGCGACGGGTGAGGGTCAGGCTTCGGGGAAGGTTTAGGGTTAGGGTTCGGGCTAGGGTTAGGGTTAGGGGACGGGGACGGTTTAGGGTCCAGGGGAGGGTACGACAACGCTTTAGGGGGAGCGTACGTGTGAGGGCGCGGGTTAGTGTTAGCGTACGGGTTAGGATTGGGGACGGGTGAGGGTCAGGCTTCGGGGAAGGGTTAGGGTTAGGGTTCGGGCTAGGGTTAGGGTTAGGGGACGGGGACGGTTTAGGGTCCAGGGGAGGGTACGACAACGCTTTAGGGGGAGCGTACGTGTGAGGGCGCGGGTCAGTGTTAGCGTACGGGTTAGGATTAGGGGACGGGTTAGGGTCAGGCTTCGGGGAAGGATTAGGTTTAGGGTTCGGGCTAGGGTTAGTGTTAGGGGACGGGCACGGTTTAGGGTCCAGGGGAGGTTACGACAACGATTTAGGGGGAGTGTACGTGTGAGGGCGCGGGTTAGTGTTAGCGTACTTGTTAGGATTAGGGGACGTGTGAGGGTCAGGCTTCGGGGAAGGGTTAGGTTTATGGTTCGGGCTACGGTTAGGGTTAGGGGACGGGGACGGTTTAGGGTCCAGGGGAGGTTACGACAACGCTTTAGGGGGAGCGTACGTGTGAGGGCGCGGGTTAGTGTTAGCGTACGGGTTAGGATTAGGGGACGGGTGAGGGTCAGGCTTCGGGGAAGGGTTAGGGTTTGGTTCGGGCTAGGGTTAGGGTTAGGGGATGGGGACGGTTTAGGGTCCAGGGGAGGGTACGACAACGCTTTAGGTGGAGCGTACGTGTGAGGGCGTGGTTTAGTGTTAACGTACGGGTTAGGATTAGGGGACGGGTGAGGGTCAGGCTTCGGGGAAGGGTTAGGGTTAGGGTTCGGGCAAGGGTTAGGGTTAGGGGACGGGGACGGTTTAGGGTCCAGGGGAGGGTACGACAACACTTTAGGGGCAGCGTACGTGTGAGGGTGCGAGTTAGTGTTAGCGTATGGGTTAGGATTAGGGGACGGGTGAGGGTCAGGCTTCGGGGAAGGGTTAGGTTTAGGGTTCGGACTAGGGTTAGGGTTAGGGTTAGGGGACGGTTCAGGGTCCACAGGAGGGTACGACAACCCTTCAGGGGGAGCGTACGCGTGAGGGCGCGGGTTAGTGTTAGCGTACGGGTTAGGATTAGGGGACGGGTGAGGGTCAGGCTTCGGGGAAGTGTTAGGGTTAGGGTTCGGGCTAGGGTTAGGGTTAGGGCACGGGCACGGTTTAGAGTCCAGGGGAGGGTACGACAACGCTTTAGGGGGAGCGTACGTGTGAGGGCGCGGGTTAGTGTTAGCGTACGGGTTAGGATTAGGGGACGGGTGAGGGTCAGGCTTCGGGGAAGGGTTAGGGTTAGGGTTCGGGCTAGGGTTAGGGTTAGGGGACGGGGATGGTTTAGGGTCCAGGGGAGGGTACGACAATGCTTTAGGGGTAGTGTACGTGTGAGGGCGCGGGTTAGGGTTAGCGTACGGGTTAGGGTTAGGGGACGGGTGAGGGTCAGGCTTCGGGGAAGGGTTAGGCTTAGGGTTCGGGCTAGGGTTAGGGTTAGGGGACGGGGACGGTTTAGGGTCCAGGGGAGGGTACGACAATGCTTTAGAGGGAGCGTAGGTGTGAGGGCGCGGGTTAGTGTTAGCGTAGGGTTTAGGATTAGGGGATGTGTGAGGGTCAGGCTTCGGGGAAGGTTTAGGGTTAGGGTTCGGGCTAGGGTTAGGGTTAGGGGATGGGGATCGTTTAGGGTCCCGGTGATTGTACGACAACGCTTTAGGGGGAGCGTAGGAGTGAGGGCACGGGTTAGTGTTAGCGTACGGGTTAGGATTAGGGGACGGGTGAGGGTCAGGCTTCGGGGAAGGGTTAGGGTTCGGGCTAGGGTTAGGGTTAAGGGACGGAGACGGTTTAGGGTCCAGGGGAGGGTACGACAACGCTTTAGGGGGAGCGTACGTGTAAGGGCGTGGGTTAGTGTTAGCGTACCGGTTAGGATTAGGGGACGGGTGAGGGTCAGGCTTCGGGGAAGGGTTAGGCTTAGGGTTCGGGCTAGGGTTAGGGTTAGGGGACGGAGACGGTTTAGGGTCCAGGGGAGGGTACGACAACGCTTTAGGGGGAGCGTACGCGTGAGGGCGCGGGTTAGTGTTAGCGTACGGGTTAGGATTAGAGGACGGGTGAGGGTCAGGCTTCGGGGAAGGGTTAGTGTTAGCGTTCGGGCTAGGGTTAGGGTTAGGGTACTGGGACGGTTTAGCGTCCAGGGGAGGGTACGACAATGCTTTAGGGGGAGCGTACGAGTGAGGGCGCGGGTTACTGTTAGCGTACGGGTTAGGATTGGGGACGGGTGAGGGTCAGGTTTCGGGGAAGGGTTAGGGTTAGGGTTCGGGCTAGGGTTAGGGTTAGGGGACGGGGACGGTTTAGGGTCCAGGGGAGGGTACGACAACGCTTTAGGGGGTGCGTACGTGTGAGGGCGCGGGTCAGTGTTAGCGTACGGGTTAGGATTAGGGGACGGGTGAGGGTCAGGCTTCGGGGAAGGATTAGGTTTAGGGTTCGGGCTAGGGTTAAGGTTAGGGGACGGGGATGGTTTAGGGTGCAGGGGAGGGTACGACAACGCTTTAGGGGGAGCGTAGGTGTGAGGGCGCGGGTTAGTGTTAGCGTACGGGTTAGGTTTAGAGGACGGGTGAGGGTCAACCTTCGGGGAAGGGTTAGGGTTAGCGTTCGGGCTAGGGTTAGGGTTAGGGGACGGGGACGGTTTAGGGTCCAGGGGAGGGTACGACAACGCTTTAGGGGGAGTGTACGTGTGAGGGCGCGGGTTAGTGTTAGCGTACGGGTTAGGATTAGGGGACGGGTGAGGGTCAGGCTTCGGGGAAGTGTTAGGGTTAGGGTTCGGGCTAGGGTTTGGTTTAGGGTACGGGGACGGTTTAGGGTCCAGGGGATGGTACGACAACGCTTTAGGGGGAGCGTACGTGTGAGGGCGCGGGTTAGTGTTAGCGTACGGGTTAGGATTAGGGGACGGGTGAGGGTCAGGCTTCGGGGAAGGGTTAGGTTTAGGGTTCGGGCTAGGGTTAGGGTTAGGGGACGGGGACGGTTTAGGGTCCAGGGGAGGGTACGACAACGCTTTAGGGGGAGCGTACGTGTGAGGGCGCGGGTTAGTGTTAGCGTACGGGTTAGGATTAGGGGACGGGTGAGGGTCAGGCTTCGGCGAAGGGTTAGGGTTAGGGTTCGGGCTAGGGTTAGGGTTAGGGGACGGGGACGGTTTAGGGTCCAGGGGAGGGTACGACATCGCTTTAGGGGGAGCGTACGTGTGAGGGCGCGGGTTAGTGTTAGCGTACGGGTTAGGATTGGGGACGGGTGAGGGTCAGGCTTCGGGGAAGGGTTAGGGTTAGGGTTCGGGCTAGGGTTAGGGTTAGGGGACGGGGACGGTTTAGGGTCCAGGGGAGGGTACGACAACGCTTTAGGGGGAGCGTATGTGTGAGGGCGCGGGTTAGTGTTAGCGTACGGGTTAGGATTAGGGGACGGGTGAGGGTCAGGCTTCGGGGAAATGTTAGGGTTAGGGTTCGGCCTAGGGTTAGGGTTAGGGCACGGGGACGGTTTAGGGTCCAGGGGAGGGTACGACAACGCTTTAGGGGGAGCATACGTGTGAGGGCGCGGGTTAGGGTTAGCGTACGGGTTAGGATTAGGGGACGGGTGAGGGTCAGGCTTCGGGGAAGGGTTAGGGTTAGGGTTCAGGCTAGGGTTAGGGTTAGGGGACGGGGATGGTTTAGGGTCCAGGGGAGGGTACGACAATGCTTTAGGGGTAGTGTATGTGTGAGGGCGCGGGTTAGTGTTAGCGTACGGGTTAGGGTTATGGGACGGGTGAGGGTCAGGCTTCGGGGAAGGGTTAGGGTTAGGGTTCGGGCTAGGGTTAGGGTTAGGGGACGGAGACGGTTTAGGGACCAGGGGAGGGTACGACAACGCTTTACGGGGAGCGTACGTGTGAGGGCGCGCTTTAGTGTTAGCGTACGGGTTAGGATTAGGGGACGGGTGAGGGTCAGGCTTCGGGCAAAGGTTATGGTTAGGGTTCGGGCAAGGGTTAGGGTTAGGGGACGGGGACGGTTTAGGGTCCAGGGGAGTGTACGACAACACTTTAGGGGCAGCGTACGTGTGAGGGTGCGGGTTAGTGTTAGCGTATGGGTTAGGATTAGGGGACGGTTGGGGGTCAGGCTTCGGGGAAGGGTTAGGGTTAGGGTTCGGACTAGGGTTAGGGTTAGGGTTAGGGGACGGTTCAGGGTCCACAGGAGGGTACGACAACGCTTCAGGGGGAGCGTACGCGTGAGGGCGCGGGTTAGTGTTAGCGTACGGGTTAGGATTAGGGGACGTTTGAGGGTCAGGCTTCGGGGAAGGGTTAGGGTTAGGGTTCGGACTAGGTTTAGGGTTAGGGGACGGGGATGGTTTAGGGTCCAGGGGAGGGTACGACAATGCTTTAGGGGGAGCGTACGTGTGAGGGCGCGGGTTAGTGTTAGCGTACGGGTTAGGGTTAGGGGACGGGTGAGGGTCAGGCTTCGTGGAAGGGTTAGGGTTAGGGTTCGGGCTAGGGTTAGGGTTAGGGGACGGGGACGGTTTAGGGTCCAGGGGAGGGTACGACAACGCTTCAGGGGGAGCGTACGTGTGAGGGCGCGGGTCAGTGTTAGCGTACGGGTTAGGATTAGGGGACGGGTGAGGGTCAGGCTTCGGGGAAGGGTTAGGGTTAGGATTCGGGCTAGGGTTAGGGTTAGGGGACGGGGCTGGTTTAGGGTGCAGGGGAGGGTACGACAACGCTTTAGGGGGAGCGTAGGTGTGAGGGCGCGGGTTAGTGTTAGCGTACGGGTTAGGTTTAGAGGACGGGTGAGGGTCAAGCTTCGGGGAAGGGTTAGGGTTAGCGTTCGGGCTAGGGTTAGGGTTAGGGGACGGGGACGGTTTAGGGTCCAGGGGAGGGTACGACAACGCTTTAGGGGGAGTGTACGCGTGAGGGCGAGGGTTAGTGTTAGCGTACGGGTTAGGATTAGGGGACGGGTGAGGGTCAGGCTTTGGGGAAGTGTTAGGGTTAGGGTTCGGGCTAGGGTTAGGGTTAGGGTACGGGGACGGATTAGGGTCCAGGGCAGGGTACGACAACGCTTTAGGGGGAGCGTACGTGTGAGGGCGCAGGTTAGTGTTAGCGTACGGGTTAGGATTAGGGGACGGGTGAGGGTCAGGCTTCGGGGAAGGGTTAGGTTTAGGGTTCGGGCTAGGGTTAGGGTTAGGGGACGGGGACAGTTTAGGGTCCAGGGGAGGGTACGACAACGCTTTAGGGGGAGCGTACGTGTGAGGGCGCGGGTTAGTGTTAGCGTACGGGTTAGGATTATGGGACGGGTGAGGGTCAGGCTTCGGGGACGTGTTAGGCTTAGGGTTCGGGCTAGGGTTAGGGTTAGGGGACGGGGACGGTTTAGGGTCCAGGGGAGGGTATGACAATGCTTTAGGGGGAGCGTACGCGTGAGGGCGCGGGTTAGTGTTAGCGTACGGGTTAGGATTAGGGGACGGGAGAGGGTCAGGCTTCGGGGAAGCGTTAGGGTTAGCGTTCGGGCTAGGGTTAGGGTTAGGGGACGGGGACGGTTTAGGGCCCAGGGGAGGGTACGACAACGCTTTAGGGGGAGCGTACGTGTGAGGGCGTGGGTTAGTGTTAGCGTATGGGTTAGGATTAGGGGACAGATGAGGGTCAGGCTTCGGTGAAGGGTTAGGGTTAGGGTTCGGGCTAGGGTTAGGGTTAGGGGACGGGGACGGTTTAGGGTCCAGGGGAGGGTACGACAACGCTTTAGGGGGAGCGTACGTGTGAGGGCGCGGTTTAGTGTTAGCGTACGGGTTAGGATTATGGGACGGGTGAGGGTCAGCCTTCAGGGAAGGGTTAGGGATAGGTTTCGGGCTAGGTTTAGGGTTAGGGGACGGGGACGGTTTAGGGTCCAGGGGAGGGTACGAAAACGCTTTAGGGGGAGCGTACGTGTGAGGGCGCAGGTTAGTGTTAGCGTACGGGTTAGGATTAGGGGACGGGTGAGGATCAGGCTTCGTGGAAGCGTTAGGCTTAGGGTTCGGGCTAGGGTTAGGGTTAGGGGACGGGGACGGTTTAGGTTCCAGGGGAGGGTACGACAACGCTTTAGGGGGAGCGTACGTGTGAAGGCGCGGTTTAGTGTTAGCGTACGGGTTAGGATTAGGGGACGGGTGACGGTCAGGCTTCGGGGAAGTGTTAGGGTTAGGGTTCGGGCTAGGGTTAAGGTTAGGGGACGGGGACGGTTTAGGGTCCAGGGCAGTGTACGACAACGCTTTAGGGGGAGCGTACGTGTGAGGGCGCGGGTTAGTGTTAGCGTACGGGTTAGGATTAGGGGACGGGAGAGGGTCAGGGTTCGGGGAAGGGTTAGGGTTAGGGTTCGGGCTAGGTTTAGGGTTAGGGGACGGGGACGGTTTAGGGTCCAGGGGAGGGTACGACAACGCTTTAGGGGGAGCGTACGTGTAAGGGCATGGGTTAGTGTTAGCGTACGGGTTAGGATTAGGGGACGGGTGAGGGTCAGGCTTCGTGGAAGGGTTAGGCTTAGGGTTCGGGCTACGGTTAGGGTTAGGGGACGGAGACGGTTTAGGGTCCAGGGGAGGGTACGACAACGCTTTAGGGGGAGCGTACGCGTGAGGGCGCAGGTTAGTGTTAGCGTACGGGTTAGGATTAGGGGACGGGTGAGGGTCAGGCTTCGGGGAAGGGTTAGGGTTAGGGTTCGGGCTAGGGTTAGGGTTAGGGGACGGGGACGGTTTAGGGTCAGGGGAGGGTACGACAACGCTTTAGGGGGAGCGTACGTGTGAGGGCGCGGGTTAGTGTTAGCGTACGGGTTAGGATTAGGGGACGTGTGAGGGTCAGGCTTCAAGGAAGGGTTAGGGTTAGTGTTCGGGCTAGGGTTAGGGGACGGGGACGGGGACGGTTTAGGGTCCAGGGGAGGGTACGACAACGCTTTAGGGGGAGCGTACGTGTGAGGGCGCGGGTTAGTGTTAGCGTACGGGTTAGGATTAGGGGACAGGTGAGGGTCAGGCTTCGGGGACGTGTTAGGATTAGGGTTCGGGCTAGGGTTAGGGTTAGGGGACGGGGACGGTTTAGGGTCCAGGGGAGGGTATGACAACGCTTTACGGGGAGCGTACGCGTGAGGGCGCGGGTTAGTGTTAGCGTACGGGTTAGGATTAGGGGACGTGAGAGGGTCAGGCTTCGTGGAAGCGTTAGGCTTAGGGTTCGGGCTAGGGTTAGGGTTAGGGGACGGGGACGGTTTAGGTTCCAGGGGAGGGTACGACAACGCTTTAGGGGGAGCGTACGTGTGAGGGCGCGGGTTAGTGTTAGCGTACGGGTTAGGATTAGGGGACGGGTGAGGGTCAGGCTTCGGGGAAGTGTTAGGGTTAGGGTTCGGGCTAGGGTTAAGGTTAGGGGACGGGGACGGTTTAGGGTCCAGGGCAGTGTACGACAACGCTTTAGGGGGAGCGTACGTGTGAGGGCGCGGGTTAGTGTTAGCGTACGGGTTAGGATTAGGGGACGGGAGAGGGTCAGGCTTCGGGGAAGTGTTAGGGTTAGGGTTCGGGCTAGGGTTAGGGTTAGGGGACGGGGACGGTTTAAGGTCCAGGGGAGGGTACGACAACGCTTTAGGGGGAGCGTACGTGGAAGGGCGTGGGTTAGTGTTAGCGTACGGGTTAGGATTAGGGGACGGGTGAGGGTCAGGCTTCGGGGAAGGGTTAGGCTTAGGGTTCGGGCTACGGTTAGGGTTAGGGGACGGAGACGGTTTAGGGTCCAGGGGAGGGTATGACAACGCTTTAGGGGGAGCGTACGCGTGAGGGCGCAGGTTAGTGTTAGCGTACGGGTTAGGATTAGGGGACGGGTGAGGGTCAGGCTTCGGGGAAGGTTTAGGGTTAGGGTTCGGGCTAGGGTTAGGGTTAGGGGACGGGGACGGTTTAGGGTCAGGGGAGGGTACGACAACGCTTTAGGGGGAGCGTACGTGTGAGGGCGCGGGTTAGTGTTAGCGTACGGGTTAGGATTAGGGGACGGGTGAGGGTCAGGCTTCAAGGAAGGGTTAGGGTTAGTGTTCGGGCTAGGGTTAGGGTTAGGGGACGGGGACGGTTTAGGGTCCAGGGGAGGGTACGACAACACTTTAGGGGGAGCGTACGTGTGAGGGCGAGGGTTAGTGTTAGCGTACGGGTTAGGATTAGGGGACAGGTGAGGGTCAGGCTTCGGGGAAGGGTTAGGGTTAGGGTTCGGGCTACGGTTAGGGTTAGGGGACGGAGAAGGTTTAGGGTCCAGGGGAGGGTACGACAACGCTTTAGGGGGAGCGTACGTGTGAGGGCGCGGGTTAGTGTTAGCGTACGGGTTAGGATTAGGGGACGGGTGAGGGTCAGGCTTCGGGGAAGGGTTAGGGTTATGGTTCGGGCTAGGGTTAGGGTTAGGGGACGGGGACGGTTTAGTGTCCAGGGGAGGGTACGACAACGCTTTAGGGGGAGCGTACGTGTGAGGGCGCGGGTTAGTGTTAGCGTACCGGTTAGGATTAGGGGACGGGTGAGGGTCAGGCTTCGGGGAAGGGTTAGGGTTAGGGTTCGGGCTAGGGTTAGGGTCAGTGGACGGGGACGGTTTAGAGTCCAGGGGAGGGTACGACAACGCTTTAGGGGGAGCGTACGTGTGAGGGCGTGGGTTAGTGTTAGCGTACGGGTTAGGATTAGGGGACGGGTGAGGGTCAGGCTTCGGGGTAGGGTTAGGGTTAGGGTTCGGGCTAGGGTTAGGGTTAGAGGACGGGGACGGTTTAGGGTCCAGGGGAGGGTACGACAACGCTTTAGGGGGAGCGTACGTGTGAGGGCGCGGGTTAGTGTTAGCGTACGGGTTAGGATTAGGGGACGGGTGAGGGTCAGGCTTCGGGGAAGGGTTAGGGTTAGGGTTCGGGCTAGGGTTAGGGTTAGGGGACGGGGACGGTTTAGGGTCTAGGGGAGGGTACGACAACGCTTTAGGGGCAGCGTACGTGTGAGGGCGCGGGTTAGTGTTAGCGT